>NW_026907076.1:0-95000 GCF_033978795.1 Nerophis ophidion
TGATGGAGTGTGTGCTCTTTGACCTGATGGAGTGTGTGCTCTTTGACCTGATGGAGTGTGTGCTCTTGACCTGATGGAGTGTGTGCTCTTGACCTGATGGAGTGTGTGCTCTTTGACCTGATGGAGTGTGTGCTCTTTGACCTGATGGAGTGTGTGCTCTTTGACCTGATGGAGTGTGTGCTCTTTGACCTGATGGAGTGTGTGCTCTTTGACCTGATGGAGTGTGTGCTCCTTGACCTGATGGAGTGTGTGCTCTTTGACCTGATGGAGTGTGTGCTCTTTGACCTGATGGAGTGTGTGCTCTTTGACCTGATGGAGTGTGTGCTCTTTGACCTGATGGAGTGTGTGCTCTTTGACCTGATGGAGTGTGTGCTCTTGACCTGATGGAGTGTGTGCTCTTTGACCTGATGGAGTGTGTGCTCTTTGACCTGATGGAGTGTGTGCTCTTTGACCTGATGGAGTGTGTGCTCTTGACCTGATGGAGTGTGTGCTCCTTGACCTGATGGAGTGTGTGCTGGTGCTCTTGACCTGATGGAGTGTGTGCTCTTTGACCTGATGGAGTGTGTGCTCTTTGACCTGATGGAGTGTGTGCTCCTTGACCTGATGGAGTGTGTGCTCCTTGACCTGATGGAGTGTGTGCTCTTTGACCTGTTGGAGTGTGTGCTCTTTGACCTGATGGAGTGTGTGCTCTTTGACCTGATGGAGTGTGTGCTCCTTGACCTGATGGAGTGTGTGCTCTTTGACCTGATGGAGTTTGTGCTCCTTGACCTGATGGAGTTGTGTGCTCTTTGACCTGATGGAGTGTGTGCTCTTTGACCTTATGGAGTGTGTGCTCTTTGACCTGATGGAGTGTGTGCTCTTTGACCTGATGGAGTGTGTGCTCTTTGACCTGATGGAGTGTGTGCTCCTTGACCTGATGGAGTGTGTGCTCTTTGACCTGTTGGAGTGTGTTCTCTTTGACCTGATGGAGTGTGTGCTCTTTGACCTGATGGAGTGTGTGCTCTTTGACCTGATGGAGTGTGTGCTCTTTGACCTGATGGAGTGTGTGCTCTTTGACCTGATGGAGTGTGTGCTCCTTGACCTGATGGAGTGTGTGCTCTTTGACCTGACGGGGTGTGTGCTCTTTGACGTGATGGAGTGTGTGCTCTTTGAACTGATGGAGTGTGTGCTCCTTGACCTGATGGAGTGTGTGCTCTTTGACCTGATGGAGTGTGTGCTCTTTGGCCTGATGGAGTGTGTGCTCTTTGACCTGATGGAGTGTGTGCTCTTTGACCTGATGGAGTGTGTGCTCTTTGACTGATGGAGTGTGTGCTCCTTGACCTGATGGAGTGTGTGCTCCTTGACCTGATGGAGTGTGTGCTCTTTGACCTGTTGGAGTGTGTGCTCTTTGACCTGATGGAGTGTGTGCTCTTTGACCTGATGGAGTGTGTGCTCTTTGACCTGATGGAGTGTGTGCTCTTTGACCTGATGAGTGTGTGCTCTTTGACCTGATGGAGTGTGTGCTCTTTGGCCTGATGGAGTGTGTGCTCTTTGACCTTATGGAGTGTGTGCTCTTTGACCTGATGGAGTGTGTGCTCTTTGACCTGATGGAGTGTGTGCTCTTTGACCTGATGGAGTGTGTGCTCTTTGACCTGATGGAGTGTGTGCTCTTTGACCTGATGGAGTGTGTGCTCTTTGACCTGATGGAGTGTGTGCTCTTGACCTGATGGAGTGTGTGCTCTTTGACCTGATGGAGTGTGTGCTCTTTGACCTGATGGAGTGTGTGCTCTTTGACCTGATGGAGTGTGTGCTCCTTGACCTGATGGGAGTGTGTGCTCTTTGACCTGATGGAGTGTGTGCTCTTTGACCTGATGGAGTGTGTGCTCTTTGACCTGATGGAGTGTGTGCTCTTTGACCTGATGGAGTGTGTGCTCTTTGACCTGATGGAGTGTGTGCTCTTTGACCTGATGGAGTGTGTGCTCTTTGACCTGATGGAGTGTGTGCTCTTTGACCTGATGGAGTGTGTGCTCCTTGACCTGATGGAGTGTGTGCTCCTTGACCTGATGGAGTGTGTGCTCTTTGACCTGATGGAGTGTGTGCTCTTTGACCTGATGGAGTGTGTGCTCTTGACCTGATGGAGTGTGTGCTCCTTGACCTGATGGAGTGTGTGCTCTTTGACCTGTTGGAGTGTGTGCTCTTTGACCTGATGGAGTGTGTGCTCTTTGACCTGATGGAGTGTGTGCTTCTTTGACCTGATGGAGTGTGTGCTCCTTGACCTGATGGAGTGTGTGCTCTTTGACCTGACGGGGTGTGTGCTCTTGACCTGATGGAGTGTGTGCTCTTTGAACTGATGGAGTGTGTGCTCCTTGACCTGATGGAGTGTGTGCTCTTTGACCTGATGGAGTGTGTGCTCTTTGACCTGATGGAGTGTGTGCTCTTTGACCTGATGGAGTGTGTGCTCTTTGACCTGATGGAGTGTGTGCTCTTTGACCTGATGGAGTGTGTGCTCTTTGACCTGATGGAGTGTGTGCTCCTTGACCTGAGGAGTGTGTGCTCCTTTACCTGATGGAGTGTGTGCTCTTTGACCTGTTGGAGTGTGTGCTCTTTGACCTGATGGAGTGTGTGCTCTTTGACCTGATGGAGTGTGTGCTCTTGACCTGATGGAGTGTGTGCTCCTTGACCTGATGGAGTGTGTGCTCTTTGACCTGTTGGAGTGTGTGCTCTTTGACCTGATGGAGTGTGTGCTCTTTGACCTGATGGAGTGTGCTCTTGACCTGATGGAGTGTGTGCTCTTTGACCTGATGGAGTTGTGCTCCTTGACCTGATGGAGTGTGTGCTCTTTGACCTGATGGAGTGTGTGCTCTTTGACCTTATGGAGTGTGTGCTCTTTGACCTGATGGAGTGTGTGCTCTTTGACTGATGGAGTGTGTGCTCCTTGACCTGATGGAGTGTTTGCTCCTTGACCTGATGGAGTGTGTGCTCTTTGACCTGTTGGAGTGTGTTCTCTTTGACCTGATGGAGTGTGTGCTCTTTGACCTGATGGAGTGTGTGCTATTTGACCTGATGGAGTGTGTGCTATTTGACCTAATGGAGTGTGTGCTCTTTGACCTGATGGAGTGTGTGCTCTTGACCTGATGGAGTGTGTGCTCTTTGACCTGACGGGGTGTGTGCTCTTTGACCTGATGGAGTGTGTGCTCTTTGAACTGATGGAGTGTGTGCTCCTTGACCTGATGGAGTGTGTGCTCTTTGACCTGATGGAGTGTGTGCTCTTTGGCCTGATGGAGTGTGTGCTCTTTGACCTGATGGAGTGTGTGCTCTTTGACCTGATGGAGTGTGTGCTCTTTGATCTGATGGAGTGTGTGCTCTTTGACCTGATGGAGTGTGTGCTCCTTGACCTGATGGAGTGTGTGCTCCTTGACCTGATGGAGTGTGTGCTCTTTGACCTGTTGGAGTGTGTGCTCTTTGACCTGATGGAGTGTGTGCTCTTTGACCTGATAGAGTGTGTGCTCTTTGACCTGATGGAGTGTGTGCTCTTTGACCTGATGGAGTGTGTGCTCTTTGACCTGATGGAGTGTGTGCTCTTTGGCCTGATGGAGTGTGTGCTCTTTGACCTGATGGAGTGTGTGCTCTTTGTCCTGATGGAGTGTGTGCTCTTTGACCTGATGGAGTGTGTGCTCTTTGACCTGATGGAGTGTGTGCTATTTGACCTGATGGAGTGTGTGCTCTTTGACCTGATGGAGTGTGTGCTCTTTGACCTGATGGAGTGTGTGCTCTTTGACCTGATGGAGTGTGTGCTCCTTGACCTGATGGAGTGTGTGCTCCTTTACCTGATGGAGTGTGTGCTCTTTGACCTGTTGGAGTGTGTGCTCTTTGACCTGATGGAGTGTGTGCTCTTTGACCTGATGGAGTGTGTGGCTCCTTGACCTGATGGAGTGTGTGCTCCTTGACCTGATGGAGTGTGTGCTCTTTGACCTGTTGGAGTGTGTGCTCTTTGACCTGATGGAGTGTGTGCTCTTTGACCTGATGGAGTGTGTGCTCCTTGACCTGATGGAGTGTGTGCTCTTTGACCTGATGGAGTTTGTGCTCCTTGACCTGATGGAGTGTGTGCTCTTTGACCTGATGGAGTGTGTGCTCTTTGACCTTATGGAGTGTGTGCTCTTTGACCTGATGGAGTGTGTGCTCTTTGACCTGATGGAGTGTGTGCTCCTTGACCTGATGGAGTGTTTGCTCCTTGACCTGATGGAGTGTGTGCTCTTTGACCTGTTGGAGTGTGTTCTCTTTGACCTGATGGAGTGTGTGCTCTTTGACCTGATGGAGTGTGTGCTATTTGACCTGATGGAGTGTGTGCTATTTGACCTAATGGAGTGTGTGCTCTTTGACCTGATGGAGTGTGTGCTCCTTGACCTGATGGAGTGTGTGCTCTTTGACCTGACGGGGTGTGTGCTCTTTGACCTGATGGAGTGTGTGCTCTTTGAACTGATGGAGTGTGTGCTCCTTGACCTGATGGAGTGTGTGCTCTTTGACCTGATGGAGTGTGTGCTCTTTGGCCTGATGGAGTGTGTGCTCTTTGACCTGATGGAGTGTGTGCTCTTTGACCTGATGGAGTGTGTGCTCTTTGATCTGATGGAGTGTGTGCTCTTTGACCTGATGGAGTGTGTGCTCCTTGACCTGATGGAGTGTGTGCTCCTTGACCTGATGGAGTGTGTGCTCTTTGACCTGTTGGAGTGTGTGCTCTTTGACCTGATGGAGTGTGTGCTCTTTGACCTGATAGAGTGTGTGCTCTTTGACCTGATGGAGTGTGTGCTCTTTGACCTGATGGAGTGTGTGCTCTTTGACCTGATGGAGTGTGTGCTCTTTGGCCTGATGGAGTGTGTGCTCTTTGACCTGATGGAGTGTGTGCTCTTTGTCCTGATGGAGTGTGTGCTCTTTGACCTGATGGAGTGTGTGCTCTTTGACCTGATGGAGTGTGTGCTATTTGACCTGATGGAGTGTGTGCTCTTTGACCTGATGGAGTGTGTGCTCTTTGACCTGATGGAGTGTGTGCTCTTTGACCTGATGGAGTGTGTGCTCTTTGACCTGATGGAGTGTGTGCTCTTTGACCTGATGGAGTGTGTGCTCTTTGACCTGATGGAGTGTGTGCTCTTTGACCTGATGGAGTGTGTGCTCTTTGACCTGATGGAGTGTGTGCTCTTTGACCTGATGGAGTGTGTGCTCTTTGACCTGATGGAGTGTGTGCTCTTTGACCTGATGGAGTGTGTGCTCTTTGACCTGATGGAGTGTGTGCTCTTTGACCTGATGGAGTGTGTGCTCTTTGACCTGATGAGTGTGTGCTCCTCACAGGAGATATTGGATGCACTGGTGAGCAACGTCAACATCGAGCTCCTCAATGCTCTCCACTATCACATGATCAACCGCAGACTCACCTCTGAGGAGCTCAAACATGGATCCTCCTTCTCCTCCATGTACCAAGACTTCCACGTGCACCTGCAGCACTACTCCAACGGGGTAACACGCACTTACCACACACACACACCACGCACACACACACATACACACAAACACACACACACACACACACACACGCACACATGCATGTGTGTGTATGTAGGTCGCCCTCCCTAGTTAGTGTCACTGGATGTGCACGTTGGTAGGTCATCCTCCTAGTTAGTGTCACTGGATGTGCACGTTGGTAGGTCACCCTCCCTAGTTAGTGTCACTGGATGTGCACGTTGGTAGGTCACCCTCCCTAGTTAGTGTCACTGGATGTGCACGTTGGTAGGTCACCCTCCCTAGTTAGTGTCACTGGATGTGCACGTTGGTAGGTCACCCTCCCTAGTTAGTGTCACTGGATGTGCACGTTGGTAGGTCACCCTCCCTAGTTAGTGTCACTGGATGTGCACGTTGGTAGGGTCACCCTCCCTAGTTAGTGTCACTGATGTGCACGTTGGTAGGTCACCCTCCCTAGTTAGTGTCACTGGATGTGCACGTTGGTAGGTCACCCTCCCTAGTTAGTGTCACTGGATGTGCACGTTGGTAGGTCACCCTCCCTAGTTAGTGTCACTGGATGTGCACCTTGGTAGGTCACCCTCCCTAGTTAGTGTCACTGGATGTGCACGTTGGTAGGTCACCCTCCCTAGTTAGTGTCACTGGATGTGCACCTTGGTAGGTCACCCTCCCTAGTTAGTGTCACTGGATGTGCACCTTGGTAGGTCACCCTCCCTAGTTAGTGTCACTGGATGTGCACGTTGGTAGGTCACCCTCCCTAGTTAGTGTCACTGGATGTGCACGTTGGTAGTCACCCTCCCTAGTTAGTGTCACTGGATGTGCACCTTGGTAGGTCACCCTCCCTAGTTAGTGTCACTGGATGTGCACCTTGGTAGGTCACCCTCCCTAGTTAGTGTCACTGGATGTGCACGTTGGTAGGTCACCCTCCCTAGTTAGTGTCACTGGATGTGCACGTTGGTAGGTCACCCTCCCTAGTTAGTGTCACTGGATGTGCACGTTGGTAGGTCACCCTCCCTAGTTAGTGTCACTGATGTGCACGTTGGTAGGTCACCCTCCCTAGTTAGTGTCACTGGATGTGCACGTTGGTAGGTCACCCTCCCTAGTTAGTGTCACTGGATGTGCACGTTGGTAGGTCACCCTCCCTAGTTAGTGTCACTGGATGTGCACCTTGGTAGGTCACCCTCCCTAGTTAGTGTCACTGGATGTGCACGTTGGTAGGTCACCCTCCCTAGTTAGTGTCACTGGATGTGCACGTTGGTAGGTCACCCTCCCTAGTTAGTGTCACTGGATGTGCACGTTGGTAGGTCACCCTCCCTAGTTAGTGTCACTGGATGTGCACGTTGGTAGGTCACCCTCCCTAGTTAGTGTCACTGGATGTGCACGTTGGTAGGTCACCCTCCCTAGTTAGTGTCACTGGATGTGCACGTTGGTAGGTCACCCTCCCTAGTTAGTGTCACTGGATGTGCACGTTGGTAGGTCACCCTCCCTAGTTAGTGTCACTGGATGTGCACCTTGGTAGGTCACCCTCCCTAGTTAGTGTCACTGGATGTGCACGTTGGTAGGTCACCCTCCCTAGTTAGTGTCACTGGATGTGCACGTTGGTAGGCCAGCCTCCCTAGTTAGTGTCACTGGATGTGCACCTTGGTAGGTCACCCTCCCTAGTTAGTGTCACTGGATGTGCACCTTGGTAGGTCACCCTCCCTAGTTAGTGTCACTGGATGTGCACCTTGGTAGGCCACCCTCCCTAGTTAGTGTCACTGGATGTGCACGTTGGTAGGTCACCCTCACTAGTTAGTGTCACTGGATGTGCACGTTGGTAGGTCACCCTCCCTAGTTAGTGTCACTGGATGTGCACGTTGGTAGGTCACCCTCCCTAGTTAGTGTCACTGGATGTGCACGTTGGTAGGTCACCCTCCCTAGTTAGTGTCACTGGATGTGCACCTTGGTAGGTCACCCTCCCTAGTTAGTGTCACTGGATGTGCACGTTGGTAGGTCACCCTCCCTAGTTAGTGTCACTGGATGTGCACGTTGGTAGGTCACCCTCCCTAGTTAGTGTCACTGGATGTGCACGTTGGTAGGTCACCCTCCCTAGTTAGTGTCACTGGATGTGCACCTTGGTAGGTCACCCTCCCTAGTTAGTGTCACTGGATGTGCACGTTGGTAGGTCACCCTCCCTAGTTAGTGTCACTGGATGTGCACCTTGGTAGGTCACCCTCCCTAGTTAGTGTCACTGGATGTGCACCTTGGTAGGTCACCCTCCCTAGTTAGTGTCACTGGATGTGCACCTTGGTAGGTCACCCTCCCTAGTTAGTGTCACTGGATGTGCACCTTGGTAGGTCACCCTCCCTAGTTAGTGTCACTGGATGTGCACCTTGGTAGGTCACCCTCCCTAGTTAGTGTCACTGGATGTGCACCTTGGTAGGTCACCCTCCCTAGTTAGTGTCACTGGATGTGCACGTTGGTAGGTCACCCTCCCTAGTTAGTGTCACTGGATGTGCACCTTGGTAGGCCACCCTCCCTAGTTAGTGTCACTGGATGTGCACGTTGGTAGGTCACCCTCCCTAGTTAGTGTCACTGGATGTGCACCTTGGTAGGTCACCCTCCCTAGTTAGTGTCACTGGATGTGCACCTTGGTAGGTCACCCTCCCTAGTTAGTGTCACTGGATGTGCACCTTGGTAGGTCACCCTCCCTAGTTAGTGTCACTGGATGTGCACCTTGGTAGGTCACCCTCCCTAGTTAGTGTCACTGGATGTGCACGTTGGTAGGTCACCCTCCCTAGTTAGTGTCACTGGATGTGCACCTTGGTAGGTCACCCTCCCTAGTTAGTGTCACTGGATGTGCACCTTGGTAGGTCACCCTCCCTAGTTAGTGTCACTGGATGTGCACCTTGGTAGGTCACCCTCCCTAGTTAGTGTCACTGGATGTGCACGTTGGTAGGTCACCCTCCCTAGTTAGTGTCACTGGATGTGCACCTTGGTAGGTCACCCTCCCTAGTTAGTGTCACTGGATGTGCACCTTGGTAGGTCACCCTCCTTAGTTAGTGTCACTGGATGTGCACGTTGGTAGGTCGCCCTCCCTAGTTAGTGTCACTGGATGTGCACGTTGGTAGGTCACCCTCCCTAGTTAGTGTCACTGGATGTGCACCTTGGTAGGTCACCCTCCCTAGTTAGTGTCACTGGATGTGCACGTTGGTAGGTCACCCTCCCTAGTTAGTGTCACTGGATGTGCACGTTGGTAGGTCACCCTCCCTAGTTAGTGTCACTGGATGTGCACCTTGGTAGGTCACCCTCCCTAGTTAGTGTCACTGGATGTGCACGTTGGTAGGTCACCCTCCCTAGTTAGTGTCACTGGATGTGCACGTTGGTAGGTCACCCTCCCTAGTTAGTGTCACTGGATGTGCACCTTGGTAGGTCACCCTCCCTAGTTAGTGTCACTGGATGTGCACGTTGGTAGGTCACCCTCCCTAGTTAGTGTCACTGGATGCGCACCTTGGTAGGTCACCCTCCCTAGTTAGTGTCACTGGATGTGCACGTTGGTAGGTCACCCTCCCTAGTTAGTGTCACTGGATGTGCACGTTGGTAGGTCACCCTCCCTAGTTAGTGTCACTGGATGTGCACCTTGGTAGGTCACCCTCCCTAGTTAGTGTCACTGGATGTGCACCTTGGTAGGTTAGGGTTAGTGCAGAGGGGACAAGGCAGGGTTCCACATTGTTGACAAACAAAGAACCTTTCACCTTCAGATCGTGACGGTGAACTGCGCCCGGCTGATCAAAGCCGACCAGCACGCCACCAACGGGATCGTGCACGTGGTGGACCGTGTGATCACTGCCATCTCCAACAACGTGCACGTTCTCATCGACGTGGACGAGGACCTGGAAACCCTGCGTGTAAGTCCACCACTCAAAGGTTACAGTGGAAGGAACTGCTCTCTTCTCTGCTGACTTCCTGTGCGGCTTCAAGACGGCCATTGCGGCCGCCGGTCTCACCAGCATTCTGGAGAGCGAGGGTCAGTACACCATCTTTGCTCCTACCAATGAGGCCTTCCAGAAAATTCCTCCAGAAACCTTAAACAGGATCTTGGGGGACCCCGTGTCTCTTCGAGGTAACCAGCAGGAAACCTGGCCCCGTTGGAACGGTTCTCTCATGGTTGTGGTTCTGGTTCCAACCCTTTAGACCTGCTCAACTACCACATCCTGAAGAACATGCGCTGTGCAGAGTCCATCGTGTCTGGGACGCCCATGGAGACGCTGCAGGGCACGGTTCTGGAAGTGGGATGTGACGGACAGGAGATCACTCTGAACGGGAAGGCCGTCATCACCAAGAAGGACCAGCTGGGAACCAACGGGGTCATCCATTACATCAACCAACTGCTCATCCCGGACTCAGGTACCACCGGAGCCCTGACTTGGATTTAACAACACCCGGGTCAACAGAGGAACTTAGAAAAGGCTGAAATCCTGAGTATCGCGGAACCATAGACATGATATCCACACAATGAAGTTCTAGAATAACAATCATGAGTATCACAGCACCGTAGACATGATATCCACACGATGAAGCTCTAGAATAACAATCATGAGTATCGCAGCACCGTTGACATGATATCCACACAACAAAGTTCTAGAATAACAATCATGAGTATCACAGCACCGTAGACATGATATCCACACAATGAAGTTCTAGAATAACAATCATGAGTATCGCAGCACCGTAGACATGATATCCACACAACAAAGTTCTAGAATAACAATCATGAGTATCGCAGCACCGTAGACATGATATCCACACGATGAAGCTCTAGAATAACAATCATGAGTATCACAGCACCGTAGACATGATATCCACACGATGAAGTTCTAGAATAACAATCATGAGTATCGCAGCAATGCAGACATGATATCCACACGATGAAGCTCTAGAATAACAATCATGTGTATCGCAGCACCGTAGACATGATATCCACACAATGAAGTTCTAGAATAACAATCATGAGTATCGCAGCAATGTAGACATGATATCCACACCATTAAGTTCTAGAATAACAATCATGAGTATCACAGCACCGTAGACATGATATCCACACAATGAAGTTCTAGAATAACAATCATGAATATCGCAGCAATGCAGACATGATATCCACACAATGAAGTTCTAGAATAACAATCATGAGTATCGCAGCACCGTAGACATGATATCCACACAATGAAGTTCTAGAATAACAATCATGAGTATCGCAGCAATGCAGACATGATATCCACACAATGAAGTTCTAGAATAACAATCATGAGTATCGCGGCACCATAGACATGATATCCACACAATGAAGTTCTAGAATAACAATCATGAATATCGCAGCAATGCAGACATGATATCCACACAATGAAGTTCTAGAATAACAATCATGAGTATCGCAGCAATGCAGACATGATATCCACACAATGAAGTTCTAGAATAACAATCATGAGTATCGCAGCAATGTAGACATGATATCCACACCATTAAGTTCTAGAATAACAATCATGAGTATCACAGCACCGTAGACATGATATCCACACAATGAAGTTCTAGAATAACAATCATGAATATCGCAGCAATGCAGACATGATATCCACACAATGAAGTTCTAGAATAACAATCATGAGTATCGCAGCACCGTAGACATGATATCCACACGATGAAGCTTTAGAATAACAATCATGAGTATCGCAGCACCGTAGACATGATATCCACACAATGAAGTTCTAGAATAACAATCATGAGTATCGCAGCAATGCAGACATGATATCCACACAATTAAGTTCTAGAATAACAATCATGAATATCGCAGCAATGCAGACATGATATCCACACAATGAAGTTCTAGAATAACAATCATGAGTATCGCAGCAATGCAGACATGATATCCACACAATGAAGTTCTAGAATAACAATCATGAGTATCGCAGCAATGCAGACATGATATCCACACAATGAAGCTCTAGAATAACAATCATGAGTATCGCAGCACCGTAGACATGATATCCACACAATGAAGTTCTAGAATAACAATCATGAGTATCGCAGCAATGCAGACATGATATCCACACAATTAAGTTCTAGAATAACAATCATGAATATCGCAGCAATGCAGACATGATATCCACACAATGAAGTTCTAGAATAACAATCATGAGTATCGCAGCAATGCAGACATGATATCCACACAATGAAGTTCTAGAATAACAATCATGAGTATCACAGCACCATGGACATGATATCCACACAATGAAGTTCTAGAATAACAATCATGAGTATCGCAGCACCGTAGACATGATATCCACACAATGAAGTTCTAGAATAACAATCATGAGTATCACAGCACCGTAGACATGATATCCACACAATGAAGTTCTAGAATAACAATCATGAGTATCGCAGCACCGTAGACATGATATCCACACAATGAAGTTCTAGAATAACAATCATGAGTATCGCAGCAATGCAGACATGATATCCACACAATGAAGTTCTAGAATAACAATCATGAGTATCGCAGCAATGCATACATGATATCCACACAATGAAGCTCTAGAATAACAATCATGAGTATCGCAGCAATGCAGACATGATATCCACACAATGAAGTTCTAGAATAACAATCATGAGTATCGCAGCAATGTAGACATGATATCCACACAATGAAGTTCTAGAATAACAATCATGAGTATCGCAGCACCGTAGACATGATATCCACACAATGAAGTTCTAGAATAACAATCATGAGTATCGCAGCAATGCAGACATGATATCCACACAATGAAGTTCTAGAATAACAATCATGAGTATCGCAGCAATGTAGACATGATATCCACACCATTGAGTTCTAGAATAACAATCATGAGTATCACAGCACCATGGACATGATATCCACACAATGAAGTTCTAGAATAACAATCATGAGTATCGCAGCACCGTAGACATGATATCCACACAATGAAGTTCTAGAATAACAATCATGAGTATCGCAGCAATGCAGACATGATATCCACACAATGAAGTTCTAGAATAACAATCATGAGTATCGCAGCAATGCAGACATGATATCCACACAATGAAGTTCTAGAATAACAATCATGAGTATCGCAGCACCGTAGACATGATATCCACACAATGAAGTTCTAGAATAACAATCATGAGTATCGCAGCAATGCAGACATGATATCCACACAATGAATCTCTAGAATAACAATCATGAGTATCACAGCACCGTAGACATGATATCCACACAATGAAGTTCTAGAATAACAATCATGAGTATCGCGGCACCATAGACATGATATCCACACAATGAAGTTCTAGAATAACAATCATGAATATCGCAGCAATGCAGACATGATATCCACATGATGAAGCTCTAGAATAACAATCATGAGTATCACAGCACAGTAGACATGATATCCACACAACGAAGTTCTAGAATAACAATCATGAGTATCGCGGCACCATAGACATGATATCCACACAATGAAGTTCTAGAATAACAATCATGAGTATCGCAGCAATGTAGACATGATATCCACACCATTAAGTTCTAGAATAACAATCATGAGTATCACAGAACCGTAGACATGATATCCACACAAAGAAGTTCTAGAATAACAATCATGAGTATCGCAGCACCGTAGACATGATATCCACACGATGAAGCTCTAGAATAACAATCATGAGTATCGCAGCAATGCAGACATGATATCCACACAATGAATCTCTAGAATAACAATCATGAGTATCACAGCACCGTAGACATGATATCCACACAATGAAGTTCTAGAATAACAATCATGAGTATCGCGGCACCATAGACATGATATCCACACAATGAAGTTCTAGAATAACAATCATGAATATCGCAGCAATGCAGACATGATATCCACATGATGAAGCTCTAGAATAACAATCATGAGTATCACAGCACAGTAGACATGATATCCACACAACGAAGTTCTAGAATAACAATCATGAGTATCGCGGCACCATAGACATGATATCCACACAATGAAGTTCTAGAATAACAATCATGAGTATCGCAGCAATGTAGACATGATATCCACACCATTAAGTTCTAGAATAACAATCATGAGTATCACAGAACCGTAGACATGATATCCACACAAAGAAGTTCTAGAATAACAATCATGAGTATCGCAGCACCGTAGACATGATATCCACACGATGAAGCTCTAGAATAACAATCATGAGTATCGCAGCACCGTAGACATGATATCCACACAATGAAGTTCTAGAATAACAATCATGAGTATCGCGGCACCATAGACATGATATCCACACAATGAAGTTCTAGAATAACAATCATGAATATCGCAGCAATGCAGATATGATATCCACACAATGAAGTACTAGAATAACAATCATGAGTGTCACAGCACCGTTGACATGATATCCACACAACGAAGTTCTAGAATAACAATCATGAGTATCGCAGCACCGTAGACATGATATCCACACGATGAAGCTCTAGAATAACAATCATGAGTATCACAGCACCGTAGACATGATATCCACACGATGAAGTTCTAGAATAACAATCATGAGTATCGCAGCACCGTAGACATGATATCCACACGATGAAGTTCTAGAATAACAATCATGAATATCGCAGCAATGTAGACATGATATCCACACGATGAAGCTCTAGAATAACAATCATGAGTATCACAGCACAGTAGACATGATATCCACACAACAAAGTTCTAGAATAACAATCATGAGTATCGCGGCACCATAAACATGATATCCAGACAATGAAGTTCTAGAATAACAATCATGAGTATCGCAGCAATGTAGACATGATATCCATACCATTAAGTTCTAGAATAACAATCATGAGTATCACAGCACCGTAGACATGATATCCACACAAAGAAGTTCTAGAATAACAATCATGAGTATCGCAGCACCGTAGACATGATATCCACACAATGAAGTTCTAGAATAACAATCATGAGTATCGCGGCACCGTAGACATGATATCCACACAATGGAGTTCTAGAATAACAATCATGAGTATCGCGGCACCATAGACATGATATCCACACAATGAAGTTCTAGAATAACAATCATGAATATCGCAGCAATGCAGACATGATATCCACACAATGAAGTTCTAGAATAACAATCATGAGTATCGCAGCATCCTAGACATGATATCCACACAATGAAGTTTTTAGAATAACAATCATGAATATCGCAGCAATGCAGACATGATATCCACACAATGAAGTTCTAGAATAACAATCATGAATATCGCAGCAATGCAGACATGATATCCACACAATGAAGTTCTAGAATAACAATCATGAGTATCGCGGCACCGTAGACATGATATCCACACAATGAAGTTCTAGAATAACAATCATGAGTATCGCGGCACCATAGACATGATATCCACACAATGAAGTTCTAGAATAACAATCATGAATATCGCAGCAATGCAGACATGATATCCACACAATGAAGTTCTAGAATAACAATCATGAGTATCGCAGCATCCTAGACATGATATCCACACAATGAAGTTCTAGAATAACAATCATGAATATCGCAGCAATGCGGACATGATATCCACACAATGAAGTTCTAGAATAACAATCATGAGTATCGCAGCACCGTAGACATGATATCCACACAATGAATCTCTAGAATAACAATCATGAGTATCACAGCACCGTAGACATGATATCCACACAATGAAGTTCTAGAATAACAATCATGAGTATCGCGGCACCATAGACATGATATCCACACAATGAAGTTCTAGAATAACAATCATGAGTATCGCAGCAATGTAGACATGATATCCACACCATTAAGTTCTAGAATAACAATCATGAGTATCACAGAACCGTAGACATGATATCCACACAAAGAAGTTCTAGAATAACAATCATGAGTATCGCAGCACCGTAGACATGATATCCACACGATGAAGCTCTAGAATAACAATCATGAGTATCGCAGCAATGCAGACATGATATCCACACAAAGAAGTTCTAGAATAACAATCATGAGTATCGCGGCACCATAGACATGATATCCACACAATGAAGTTCTAGAATAACAATCATGAATATCGCAGCAATGCAGACATGATATCCACACAATGAAGTTCTAGAATAACAATCATGAGTATCGCGGCACCATAGACATGATATCCACACAATGAAGTTCTAGAATAACAATCATGAATATCGCAGCAATGCAGACATGATATCCACACAATGAAGTTCTAGAATAACAATCATGAGTATCGCAGCATCCTAGACATGATATCCACACGATGAAGTTCTAGAATAACAATCATGAGTATCGCAGCAATGCAGACATGATATCCACACAATGAAGCTCTAGAATAACAATCATGAGTATCACAGCACCGTAGACATGATATCCAGACAATGAAGCTCTAGAATAACAATCATGAGTATCGCGGCACCATAGACATGATATCCACACAATGAAGTTCTAGAATAACAATCATGAATATCGCAGCAATGCAGACATGATATCCACACAATGAAGTTCTAGAATAACAATCATGAGTGTCACAGCACTGTTGACATGATATCCACACAACGAAGTTCTAGAATAACAATCATGAGTACCGCAGCACCGTAGACATGATATCCACACGATGAAGTTCTAGAATAACAATCATGAGTATCACAGCACCGTAGACATGATATCCACACGATGAAGTTCTGGAATAACAATCATGAGTATCGCAGCACCGTAGCATGATATCCACACGATGAAGTTCTAGAATAACAATCATGAATATCGCAGCAATGTAGACATGATATCCACACGATGAAGCTCTAGAATAACAATCATGAATATCGCAGCAATGCAGACATGATATCCACACAACGAAGTTCTAGAATAACAATCATGAGTACCGCAGCACCGTAGACATGATATCCACACAATGAAGTTCTAGAATAACAATCATGAGCATCACAGCACCGTAGACATGATATCCACACGATGAAGTTCTGGAATAACAATAATGAGTATCGCAGCAATGTAGACATGATATCCACACGATGAAGCTCTAGAATAACAATCATGAATATCGCAGCAATGCAGACATGATATCCACACAATGAAGTTCTAGAATAACAATCATGAGTATCACAGCACCGTAGACATGATATCCACACAAAGAAGTTCTAGAATAACAATCATGAGTATCGCAGCACCGTAGACATGATATCCACACAATGAAGTTCTAGAATAACAATCATAAGTATCGCGGCACCGTAGACATGATATCCACACAATGAAGTTCTAGAATAACAATCATGAGTATCGCGGCACCATAGACATGATATCCACACAATGAAGTTCTAGAATAACAATCATGAATATCGCAGCAATGCAGACATGATATCCACACAATGAAGTTCTAGAATAACAATCATGAGTATCGCAGCATCCTAGACATGATATCCACACAATGAAGTTCTAGAATAACAATCATGAATATCGCAGCAATGCAGACATGATATCCACACAATGAAGTTCTAGAATAACAATCATGAGTATCGCAGCATCCTAGACATGATATCCACACAATGAAGTTCTAGAATAACAATCATGAATATCGCAGCAATGCAGACATGATATCCACACAATGAAGTTCTAGAATAACAATCATGAATATCGCAGCAATGCAGACATGATATCCACACAATGAAGTTCTAGAATAACAATCATGAGTATCGCAGCATCCTAGACATGATATCCACACAATGAAGTTCTAGAATAACAATCATGAATATCGCAGCAATGCAGACATGATATCCACACAATGAAGTTCTAGAATAACAATCATAAGTATCGCGGCACCGTAGACATGATATCCACACAATGAAGTTCTAGAATAACAATCATAAGTATCGCGGCACCGTAGACATGATATCCACACAATGAAGTTCTAGAATAACAATCATGAATATCGCAGCAATGCAGACATGATATCCACACAATGAAGTTCTAGAATAACAATCATAAGTATCGCGGCACCGTAGACATGATATCCACACAATGAAGTTCTAGAATAACAATCATGAGTATCGCAGCACCGTAGACATGATATCCACACAATGAAGTTCTAGAATAACAATCATAAGTATCGCGGCACCGTAGACATGATATCCACACAATGAAGTTCTAGAATAACAATCATGAGTATCGCGGCACCATAGACATGATATCCACACAATGAAGTTCTAGAATAACAATCATGAATATCGCAGCAATGCAGACATGATATCCACACAATGAAGTTCTAGAATAACAATCATGAGTATCGCAGCATCCTAGACATGATATCCACACAATGAAGTTCTAGAATAACAATCATGAATATCGCAGCAATGCAGACATGATATCCACACAATGAAGTTCTAGAATAACAATCATGAGTATCGCAGCATCCTAGACATGATATCCACACAATGAAGTTCTAGAATAACAATCATGAATATCGCAGCAATGCAGACATGATATCCACACAATGAAGTTCTAGAATAACAATCATGAGTATCGCAGCACCGTAGACATGATATCCACACAATGAAGTTCTAGAATAACAAGAGCTGTCATTGAACTATAACTGACAGCTGACTTTTTTATTCTAACCCTCAACTTTAGCATATTAAAGCACTTAAACAGCATCCAAACATAAATCTATAAACATACTACATTTTCAACCACGACTGCTATTGGAACCCAAGTTCTTCTGCTCTACACCCCAAGTACTATTGACGTAAATTAGTACATACAAGAAATACTCCTTTTTACACACTTGACAAGAAATACTCCTTTTTACACACTTGACAAGAAATACTCCTCCTTACACACTTGACAAGAAATACTCCTCTTTACACACTTGACAAGAAATACTCCTTTTTACACACTTGACAAGAAATACTCCTTTTTACACACTTGACAAGAAATACTCCTCCTTACACACTTGACAAGAAATACTCCTTTTTACACACTTGACAAGAAATACTCCTCCTTACACACTTGACAAGAAATACTCCTTTTTACACACTTGACAAGAAATACTCCTTTTTACACACTTGACAAGAAATACTCCTTTTTACACACTTGACAAGAAATACTCCTTTTTACACACTTGACAAGAAATACTCCTCCTTACACACTTGACAAGAAATACTCCTTTTTACACACTTGACAAGAAATACTCCTTTTTACACACTTGACAAGAAATACTCCTTTTTACACACTTGACAAGAAATACTCCTTTTTACACACTTGACAAGAAATACTCCTCCTTACACACTTGACAAGAAATGCTCCTTTTTACACACTTGACAAGAAATACTCCTTTTTACACACTTGACAAGAAATACTCCTTTTTACACACTTGACAAGAAATACTCCTCCTTACACACTTGACAAGAAATACTCCTTTTTACACACTTGACAAGAAATACTTCTTTTTACACACTTGACAAGAAATACTCCTTTTTACACACTTGACAAGAAATACTCCTTTTTACACACTTGACAAGAAATACTCCTTTTTACACACTTGACAAGAAATACTCCTCCTTACACACTTGACAAGAAATGCTCCTCCTTACACACTTGACAAGAAATACTCCTTTTTACACACTTGACAAGAAATACTCCTCCTTACACACTTGACAAGAAATACTCCTTTTTACACACTTGACAAGAAATACTCCTTTTTACACACTTGACAAGAAATACTCCTTTTTACACACTTGACAAGAAATACTCCTTTTTACACACTTGACAAGAAATACTCCTTTTTACACACTTGACAAGAAATACTCCTTTTTACACACTTGACAAGAAATACTCCTTTTTACACACTTGACAAGAAATACTCCTTTTTACACACTTGACAAGAAATACTCCTCCTTACACACTTGACAAGAAATGCTCCTCCTTACACACTTGACAAGAAATACTCCTTTTTACACACTTGACAAGAAATACTCCTCCTTACACACTTGACAAGAAATACTCCTTTTTACACACTTGACAAGAAATACTCCTTTTTACACACTTGACAAGAAATACTCCTTTTTACACACTTGACAAGAAATACTCCTTTTTACACACTTGACAAGAAATACTCCTTTTTACACACTTGACAAGAAATACTCCTTTTTACACACTTGACAAGAAATACTCCTTTTTACACACTTGACAAGAAATACTCCTTTTTACACACTTGACAAGAAATACTCCTCCTTACACACTTGACAAGAAATGCTCCTCCTTACACACTTGACAAGAAATACTCCTCCTTACACACTTGACAAGAAATACTCCTCCTTACACACTTGACAAGAAATACTCCTTTTTACACACTTGACAAGAAATACTCCTTTTTACACACTTGACAAGAAATACTCCTTTTTACACACTTGACAAGAAATACTCCTTTTTACACACTTGACAAGAAATACTCCTTTTTACACACTTGACAAGAAATACTCCTTTTTACACACTTGACAAGAAATACTCCTTTTTACACACTTGACAAGAAATACTCCTCTTTACACACTTGACAAGAAATACATTGGCAATAAACTCCCTAGCTTGCAAGCTTGTGTGCGCTAGCTCTCTGAGACTCTTATTTTGTTAGCGCAGGCAGGATGAAGCAGCGCTTTTATTGTGAAGACAGGAACTGTGCAGTCGGTCTTTAGAATCTGCCGAAATAAAAAGTGTTTCTGGCCTTCCTGTCGGCCATTTTGTCTTCATCAGGATGAGGCGGCAGCCAGCGTCATCTCACAAGTTCCTCAGGTGTTGTCGACGTCAGTCAAGTCACGTCTTGGTGAAGATTCTTATTTTTGGTTAGGATGCGGACTCAGTGTTGTGGGCGGGGCCTCCCTCGTGTCGGAGGCCTTTTATTTGCTCTATCACCCCGGTCTTGGGTATTCTACGTCCAGGTGTGGAAGTGGCAGGTAGCCACGCCCATATGGTCTCGCCAAAGGCTTCTGGCATGTTGTTCAGAGGAGGCCCCGCCCACAAGATTGAAATTGAGTCTTAACTGGAAAAAAAGAGGCTTTGTTGCAAAAGAAGAAAGATTTCTGGCCATATGAGGGATGCTTCTATGAAAAAAACTCTTATTTTGCTAAAAAGTGGACTGAATCCATCTTTTTTTATAAACTAAAAAACCAAACAACACCTCTTTGTCGTGCAGCAAAAACTCTGCTGGAGCTAACGGAAAGCTCCAATGTTGCTACGGCGACCAGAATGTTTGTGGAGGCGGGTCTGAGCCCACAACTGAAGGGCTCCCAACCTCTGACCGTGCTGGCACCTGTGGACCACGCCTTCACAGGTAAGTCACCTCTGCACCAGCCCGCTCTTGGCCCTGCCTTGTCAGGTGACTGCTGTCTCTCTCTCTGTCTGTCTGTCTGTCTGTCTGTCTGTCTCTCTGTGTGTGTGTGTGTGTGTGTGTGCGTGCGCCAGCAGGTGTGAGCAGCCCGGGCGACATGAGCAAGGTGATGAGCAACCACGTGGTGAAGGGTCAGCTGTCCTCCAAGTCCTTGTACCACAACCAGGAGCTGCAGACACTGGGAGATGTGACACTTCGAGTCTTTGTCTACAGAAATGTGAGAACTTGGAAACAAAGTCCAACTTCGCAGCACTTCCTGTTTCTTATTGTGTGAACATTCACACAATATGCTTTTCTCCACCACAATTCATCAAAATTAATCTATATTATTATTATTATTGATATTACTATTATTATTATCAATGTTATTTTTACTGTGTGAAAACTTTCACACTATATGTTTTTCTACACCAAAATTCATAAATGTATTATTATTATTATGATTTGTGTGAATGTTCCAAACATTCACACAATATGCTTTTCTGCACCGAAATTAATTCATGTATTATTATTGTTATTATTATTGATATTAATATTATTATCATTATTATTATTATTACTGTGTGAAAACATTCACACAATAATAATAATAATAATTGTGTTTATTAATAACTATTATTATTATATTATTATTATTGTGTGAATGTTCCAAACATTCCACAATATGCTTTTCTACACCTAAAGTCATCAATTTATTATGATTATCCATCCATCCATCCATCCATCCATCTTCTTCCGCTTATTTGAGGTCGGGTCGCGGGGGCAACAGCCTAAGCAGGGAAGCCCAGACTTCCCTCTCCCCAGCCACTTCGTCTAGCTCTTCCCGGGGGATCCCAAGGCGTTCCCAGGCCAGCCGGGAGACATAGTCTTCCCAACGTGCCCTGGGTCTTCCCCGTGGCCTCCTACCGGATGGACGTGCCCTAAACACCTCCCTAGGGAGGCGTTCAGGTGGCATCCTGACCAGATGCCCGAACCACCTCATCTGGCTCCTCTCCATGAGGAGGAGCAGCGGCTTTACTTTGAGTTCCTCCCGGATGGCAGAGCTTCTCACCCTATCTCTAAGGGAGAGCCCCGCCACCCGGCGGAGGAAACTCATTTCGGCCGCTTGTACCCGTGATCTTATCCTTTTGGTCATGACCCAAAGCTCATGACCATAGGTGAGGATGAGAACGTAGATCGACCGGTAAATTGAGAGCTTTGCCTTCCGGCTCAGCTCCTTCTTCACCACAACGGATCGATACAACGTCCGCATTACTGAAGACGCCGCACCGATCCGCCTGTCGATCTCACCATCTACTCTTCCCTCACTCGTGAACAAGACTCCTAGGTACTTGAACTCCTCCACTTGGGGCAGGGTCTCCTCCCCAACCCGGAGATGGCACTCCACCCTTTTCCGGGCGAGAACCATGGACTCGGACTTGGAGGTGCTGATTCTCATTCCGGTCGCTTCACACTCGGCTGCGAACCGATCCAGTGAGAGCTGAAGATCCCGGTCAGATGAAGCCATCAGGACCACATCATCTGCGAAAAGCAGAGACCTTATCCTGCGTTCACCAAACCGGAACCCCTCAACGCCTTGACTGCGCCTAGAAATTCTGTCCATAAAAGTTATGAACAGAATCGGTGACAAAGGACAGCCTTGGCGGAGTCCAACCCTCACTGGAAATGTGTCCGACTTACTGCCGGCAATGCGGACCAAGCTCTGACACTGATCATACAGGAAGTGGACCGCCACAATAAGACAGTCCGATACCCCATACTCTCTGAGCACTCCCCACAGGACTTCCCGAGGGACACGGTCGAATGCCTTCTCCAAGTCCACAAAGCACATGTAGACTGGTTGGGCAAACTCCCATGCACCCTCAAGAACCCTGCCGAGAGTATAGAGCTGGTCCACAGTTCCACGACCAGGACGAAAACCACACTGTTCCTCCTGAATCCGAGGTTCGACTATCCGACGTAGCCTCCTCTCCAGTACACCTGAATAAACCTTACCGGGAAGGCTGAGGAGTGTGATCCCACGATAGTTGGAACACACCCTCCGGTCCCCCTTCTTAAAGAGAGGAACCACCACCCCGGTCTGCCAATCCAGAGGTACCGCCCCCGATGTCCACGCGATGCTGCAGAGTCTTGTCAACCAAGACAGCCCCACAGCATCCAGAGCTTTAAGGAACTCCGGGCGGATCTCATCCACCCCCGGGTTCTTGCCACCGAGGAGCTTTTTAACTACCTCAGCAACCTCAGCCCCAGAAATAGGAGAGTCCACCACAGATTCCCCAGGCACTGCTTCCTCAAAGGAAGACGTGTTGGTGGGATTGAGGAGGTCTTCGAATTATTCCTTCCACCTATCCACAACATCCACAGTTGAGGTCAACAGAACACCATCCGCACCATACACGGTGTTGACAGTGCACTGCTTCCCCTTCCTGAGGCGGCGGACGGTGGTCCAGAATCGCTTCGAAGCCGTCCGGAAGTCGTTTTCCATGGCTTCCCTGAACTCCTCCCATGTCCGAGTTTTTGCCTCCGCGACCGCTAAAGCTGCACACCGCTTGGCCTGTCGGTACCTGTCTGCTGCCTCCGGAGTCCTATGAGCCAAAAGGACCCGATAGGACTCCTTCTTCAGCTTGACGACATCCCTCACCGCTGGTGTCCACCAAGGGGTTTTAGGATTGCCGCCCCGACAAGCACCAACTTCCTTGCGGCCACAGCTCCGATCAGCCGCCTCGACAATAGAGGTGCGGAACATGGTCCACTCGGACTCAATGTCCAGCACCTCCCTCGTGACATGTTCAAAGTTCCTCCGGAGGTGGGAATTGAAACTTTGTCTGACAGGAGACTCTGCCAGACGTTCCCAGCCGACCCTCACAATGTGTTTGGGTCTGCCAGGTCTGTCCGGCATCCTCTCCCACCATCGCAGCCAACTCACCACCAGGTGGTGATCGCTAGAAAGCTTATTATGATTATGATTATGTGAATGTTTGAAACATATAAATCTAAGTTGTATATATATTCACATAATAGGCTTTTCTACACCAAAATTCTTCTTTCTTCTTCTTCTTCTTCTTCTCCAGACTTTCCCGCTCTCCACCTTCCCCATTTTTCACCCCATTCAAACCATTCCAACTTCAAACTGTTCAGGTTATTTGGGAATTTCCCTCGACAAATTCCCAAAATTGCCAGATTTTCCAGAATTCCAGGTTTTCCGGTACATTTTCCCATTCAAAATGAATGATCCATTTGTCAAAATTGCACAATCCCCACATTTTTCAATAGATTCAAAGCATCAACACATTCCACTTATCTGGGAAATTCAAACAACCATTTTTTCTTGTTCAACTAAATTCCAGAAATTCCAGTTTGCTTTTTAACCTTATTTCCAACTTTTTTTCCTGCAATGATTCCTTTCACATTTTTCAACCCATTTCGACCGTTCCACTGTCAAAACATTCCTTTTAGTCAGGACAAAAGAACAAGTTGGTTTAAGAATTGGAACATTTCCCAGAATTCCATCATACCATTTCTCAATTAAAAAGTGTTAGTAATTCAACATTTCTGAACCAATTGAAACAATCCCAACACCAACCAAGGCAGCAGCTCATTCAGGACATTCGTGCTCCTAATCATTTTCAAAAAAATCACGCTTTTCCCAAATTTCCAGGAAGTTTCCATTGAAATGAATGGGACATTTTTCCAAGTTGCACAATTGCCACATTTTTCAAGCTATTCAAAGCATTCCAACATCAACACATTCCACTCATCCAACACTTTCACAAGTTCCAAACCAAATTCCGTTTTTCCTGGAAATGCGAACTGTTCAACCTTCCAACATTGCTCGGTAAACAGATAGTACCGTATTGGTCCCTTCTGGAAAGTTCCCTCAGCAAAATTAAGATTAATATTCCAGCAGCAGTGTACAGAATTGAGATCGGATTTAAAAAGTCAATTAAAGCTGCAAGCAGCGATGGATGGGACCACTTGGGCTGCTGCCCCCGCGACCCAAGCCCGGATAAGCGGTAAAAGATGGATGGTTGGATGGATGGATTATTACACAGAGAAAAAGTTGTATACACATGTGTTATACATCAGTCTCATAGCAATAACAGTTGTAAAGTGGCTTGGGCATTTTAGAAGGACGCCATTTTGAGACTCTAATGCATTGTGAAAGGAATGCAGCTGTTGTATTGAAGGGGGAATAGCAAAATTCCTGTTGATTTTAGTTGGGGGTGGTCAGTGGATGAAATATCAATCAATCAATGTTTACTTATATAGCCCTAAATCACTAGTGTCTCAAAGGGCTGCACAAACCACTACGACATCCTCGGTAGGCCCACATAAGGGCAAGGAAAACTCACACCCAGTGGGACGTCGGTGACAATGATGACTATGAGAAACCTTGGAGAGGACGAAAGCAATGGATGTCGAGCGGGTCTAACATGATACTGTGAAAGTTCAATCCATAATGGATCCAATACAGCCGCGAGAGTCCAGTCCAAAGTGGATCCAACACAGCAGCGAGAGTCCCGTTCACAGCGGAGCCAGCAGGAAACCATCCCAAGCGGAGGCGGATCAGCAGCGCAGAGATGTCCCCAGCCGATACACAGGCAAGCAGTACATGGCCACCGGATCGGACCGGACCCCCTCCACAAGGGAGAGTGGGACATAGGAGAAAAAAGAAAAGAAACGGCAGATCAACTGGTCTACAAAGGAGGTCTATTTAAAGGCTAGAGTATACAAATGAGTTTTAAGGTGAGACTTAAATGCTTCTACTGAGGTAGCATCTCGAACTTTTACCAGGAGGGCATTCCAGAGTACTGGAGCCCGAACAGAAAACGCTCTATAGCCCGCAGACTTTTTTTGGGCTTTGGGAATCACTAATAAGCCGGAGTCCTTTGAAGGCAGATTTCTTGCCGGGACATATGGTACAATACAATCGGCAAGATAGGATGGAGCTAGACCGTGTAGTATTTTATACGTAAGTAGTAAAACCTTAAAGTCACATCTTAAGTGCACAGGAAGCCAGTGCAGGTGAGCCAGTATAGGTATATATGTATGTATATATGTATATAAAGGTATATACAGTATAGGTATATATGTATGTATATATGTATATAAAGGTATATACAGTATAGGTATATATGTATGTATATATGTATATAAAGGTATATACAGTATAGGTATATATGTATGTATATATGTATATAAAGGTATATACAGTATAGGTATATATGTATGTATATATGTATATAAAGGTATATACAGTATAGGTATATATGTATGTATATATGTATATAAAGGTATATACAGTACAGGCGTAATGTGATCAAACTTTCTTGTTCTTGTCAAAAGTCTAGCAGCCGCATTTTGTACCAACTGTAATCTTTTAATGCTAGACATGGGGAGACCCCAAAATAATACGTTACAGTAATCGAGACGAGACGTAACAAACGCATGGATAATGATCTCAGCGTCTTTAGTGGACAAAATGGAGCGAATTTTAGCGATATTGCAGAGATGAAAGAAGGCCGTTTTAGTAACGCTTTTAATGTGTGCCTCAAAGGAGAGAGTTGGGTCGAAGATAATACCCAGATTCTTTACCGTGTCGCCTTGTTTAATTGTTTGGTTGTCAAATGTTAGAGTTGTATTATTAAATAGAGGTCAGTGTCTAGCAGGACCGATAATCAGCATTTCCGTTTTTTTGGCGTTGAGTTGCAAAAAGTTAGCGGACATCCTGTTATGGTTTACTAAGGACGTGACGGCAAACGGACACCAGGTGGCAGTAGTGTACAGAGATTTAATATATATATATATAAATGTTAAATCACATATCTATAATAATCAAACAATAGAAAACGAACTAAGGGAATGGAAAGTGAACTATAGATTCAAAAGTGTATGTGGTGTGAGGCTATGTGTGTAGGTTAACTGGAGTGTCTTACCAAAGTGTTGGAGGTGCGTGTTGAGAGAAGCGATGCAGTCCAATAAGGGCAAGACAGGCAGGGCAGTCCGTGCAAGGAAGCGAGGAGTCGAGGGACGAAGGAAGCAATCCGAGGACGAAGGAGATCCGGGGAAGAGTGAGATGCACAGCTCACTTTGCAGGTGACGGAGAGTTCTGCGGGGACACGGGAAAAGACACTGAGAACCACGGAGAGACTTGAACACAAGGAAAACAGGATTTGCATAATGCAGGATGATCGCTTACTGTACTTCAACAGAGAACTAAGTTCCCGCAAGGATCCCTAGGTCCACTGGTCTCTTAAGCAGCTCCTCGTCATCAGTCACAGGTGTGCTGCGGCAAAGAGTGGGCGCGGTCCGCTTGATGAGTGCAGGAGCGTGTCTGGAATGCGCTGTCAGCGGGTCCTCAGGTTGGACTCGTAGCGGAGGGAGACGCAGAATGCGCATGTCCCACAACACATCCATTGTTTAATTTCATTAAGACACGCCTCCAGCTGACTACAATCCGGCGTGTTGGTCAGCTTTAGGGGCATGTAGAGTTGGGTGTCATCAGCATAACAGTGAAAGCTAACACCGTATTTGCGTATGATGTCACCTAGCGGCAGCATGTAGATGCTGAAGAGTGCAGGGCCAAGGACCGAACCCTGGGGAACTCCACACGTTACCTTAACATAGTCCGAGGTCACACTGTTATGGGAGACACACTGCATCCTATCAGTAAGATAAGAGTTAAACCAAGACAGGGCTAAGTCTGACTTACCAATTCGTGTTTTGATACGTTCTAATAAAATATTATGATCGACTGTATCGAAAGCAGCGCTAAGATGGAGGAGCAGCAACATAGATGACGCATCAGAATCCATCGTTAGCAATAGATCATTAGTCATTTTTGCGAGGGCTGTCTCGGTCGAGTGATTTGCCCTGAAACCGGATTGAAAGGTTTCACATAGATTGTTAGACACTAAGTGTTCATTTAACTGCCCCGCAACAATTTTTTCGAGGATGTTTGAAATAAAGGGAAGGTGAGACACCGGTCGGTAGTTTACCATGAGGTCAGGATCGAGGTTAGGTCTTTTAAGAAGAGGATGAATAACCGCTTTTTTGAATGCTAGGGGAACAGTGCCCGAGGAAAGTGATAAGTTTATAATATTTAGCACTGATGGACCTAATAATACAAAGAGCTCCTTGATCAGTTTCCCAGGAAGAGGGTCAAGTAAAAATATAGGTCTCAGTGAGACCTACATTGAGGTTTTTGTTTCATGTGTAGATGACAGTCCTACAGTGAGTTACAAGCAGTTTTGTTTGATTAGGAAGCCGCCATTTTGTGACAGAAGTAGCACAACAGCACCAGCGCAGCGGTTCTTTGCGGGCTCATTAAATCCAAACCGGGGTATTAATTTAAACTCTTTCTTTAACTTTTAATCAGAAGGGTTTAATCTCTTTTCTGTGTTTATTTGAAGCTGAAACGACAAACGGCCTCAGAGGAGATCATGTTTGAAAAAAAGCGACATTTTGTTAGCCAACTTTTGTTATTATTGAAGGGGGAATTGCAAACTTCTTGTTGATTTTAGCTGGGGGGTATTAGGCTATGAAATATAGGTCTAACAGAGTTTTGAAGCACGCTAAGGCGGTCAAATTACAGCTCAAAGAGGCGGCGGTATAATAATAATAATAAAGAATAATAAAACACTAGAAATTCAATAGAGTCCTCTGTCCCAAAGGGACATCGGTCCCTAATAATAGGGGTATAAAAAATATAACAATAAGAATACAAATACGAGGGTAAAATATAAGAAGAGAAAGTAGGCAGCAGTGAGCATGTTAGGAGAAGTGCAAGTATGCCTCCGTTCATGCTGCTTTGTGTCAGCATTTCACTTCAACATTGGAGCCTCTGACCCTAACTCATTTACTCCTTGATGGATATTGTGTAGAACTTGTGCATCGAGAACGCCTGCCTCGCTGCCCACGACAAGACCGGGCGCTACGGGACCATGTTGACCGTGGACAAAGTGGTGACTCCGCCCATGGGGACCGTCATGGACGTCTTGAAGGCGGACGACCGCTTCAGGTGAGCACGAAACACTTAGCTGCACGGCCAGCGAGGAGACGTCCACAAGCGCTGTCTTTCAGCCTTCTGGTGGGAGCCATCCAGACGGCCGGAATGACGGAGATGCTCAACCAGCCCGGAGCGTTGACCTTCTTCGCCCCAACCAACCACGCATTCAACGCCCTGCCGCAGACAGAAGTCAGCCAGATGATGCGTGAGTCCTCGTCCCATGTTGGAATGTGGAGCCTCCACTAAACACCAAGTCCATCTTCATCCATCAAAGTAGTTTTACCTACCTTGAAGGAAATCAGGTTCTCTTGCTCATTTTACACTGCATGCACAATCTAGCTCATTTTAGACTGCATGCATGCACAATCTAGCTCATTTTAGACTGCATGCATGCACAATCTTGCTCATTTTAGACTGCATGCATACACAATCTTGCTCCTTTTAGACTGCATGCATGCACAATCTAGCTCATTTTAGACTGCATGCATGCACAATCTTGCTCATTTTACACTGCATGCATGCACAATCTAGCTCATTTTAGACTGCATGCATGCACAATCTTGCTCCTTTTAGACTGCATGCATGCACAATCTTGCTCCTTTTAGACTGCATGCATGCACAATCTAGCTCATTTTAGACTGCATGCATGCACAATCTTGCCCCTTTTAGACTGCATGCATGCACAATCTTGCTCACTTTAGACTGCATGCATGCACAATCTTGCTCATTTTAGACTGCATGCATGCACAATCTTGCTCCTTTTAGACTGCATGCATGCACAATCTAGCTCATTTTAGACTGCATGCATGCACAATCTTGCTCATTTTACACTGCATGCATGCACAATCTTGCTCACTTTAGACTGCATGCATGCACAATCTTGCTCATTTTAGACTGCACGCATGCACAATCTTGCTCATTTTAGACTGCATGCATGCACAATCTTGCTCATTTTAGACTGCATGCATGCACAGTCTAGCTCGTTTTAGACTGCATGCATGCACAATCTTGCTCCTTTTAGACTGCATGCATGCACAATCTTGCTCACTTTAGACTGCATGCATGCACAATCTTGCTCATTTTAGACTGCATGCATGCACAATCTTGCTCACTTTAGACTGCATGCATGCACAATCTTGCTAATTTTAGACTGCATGCATGCACAATCTTGCTCCTTTTAGACTGCATGCATGCACAATCTAGCTCATTTTAGACTGCATGCATGCACAATCTTGCTCATTTTACACTGCATGCATGCACAATCTTGCTCCTTTTAGACTGCATGCATGCACAATCTTGCTCACTTTAGACTGCATGCATGCACAATCTTGCTCATTTTAGACTGCATGCATGCACAATCTTGCTCATTTTAGACTGCATGCATGCACAATCTTGCTCATTTTAGACTGCATGCATGCACAGTCTAGCTCGTTTTAGACTGCATGCATGCACAATCTTGCTCCTTTTAGACTGCATGCATGCACAATCTTGCTCCTTTTAGACTGCATGCATGCACAATCTTGCTCCTTTTAGACTGCATGCATGCACAATCTTGCTCACTTTAGACTGCATGCATGCACAATCTTGCTCACTTTAGACTGCATGCATGCACAATCTTGCTCACTTTAGACTGCATGCATGCACAATCTTGCTCATTTTAGACTGCATGCATGCACAATCTAGCTCATTTTAGACTGCATGCATGGACAATCTTGCTCCTTTTAGACTGCATGCATGCACAATCTTGCTCACTTTAGACTGCATGCATGCACAATCTTGCTCACTTTAGACTGCATGCATGCACAATCTTGCTCATTTTAGACTGCATGCATGCACAATCTAGCTCATTTTAGACTGCATGCATGCACAATCTTGCTCCTTTTAGACTGCATGCATGCACAATCTTGCTCATTTTAGACTGCATGCATGCACAATCTTGCTCCTTTTAGACTGCATGCATGCACAATCTTGCTCACTTTAGACTGCATATATGCACAATCTTGCTCATTTTAGACTGCATGCATGCACAATCTAGCTCCTTTTAGACTGCATGCATGCACAATCTTGCTCCTTTTAGACTGCATGTATGCACAATCTTGCTCATTTTAGACTGCATGCATGCACAATCTTGCTCATTTTAGACTGCATGCATGCACAATCTTGCTCACTTTAGACTGCATGCATGCACAATCTTGCTCATTTTAGACTGCATGCATGCACAATCTAGCTCATTTTAGACTGCATGCATGGACAATCTTGCTCCTTTTAGACTGCATGCATGCACAATCTTGCTCACTTTAGACTGCATGCATGCACAATCTTGCTCATTTTAGACTGCATGCATGCACAATCTAGCTCATTTTAGACTGCATGCATGCACAATCTTGCTCCTTTTAGACTGAATGCATGCACAATCTTGCTCATTTTAGACTGCATGCATGCACAATCTTGCTCCTTTTAGACTGCATGCATGCACAATCTTGCTCACTTTAGACTGCATGCATGCACAATCTTGCTCATTTTAGACTGCATGCATGCACAATCTTGCTCATTTTAGACTGCATGCATGCACAATCTTGCTCACTTTAGACTGCATGCATGCACAATCTAGCTCATTTTAGACTGCATGCATGCACAATCTTGCTCATTTTAGACTGCATGCATGCACAATCTTGCTCATTTTAGACTGCATGCATGCACAATTTTGCTCATTTTAGACTGCATGCATGCACAATCTTGCTCCTTTTAGACTGCATGAATGCACAATCTTGCTCATTTTAGACTGCATGCATGCACCATCTTGCTCATTTTAGACTGCATGCATGCACAATCTTGCTCATTTTAGACTGCATGCATCCACAATCTTGCTCATTTTAGACTGCATGCATCCACAATCTTGCTCCTTTTAGACTGCATGCATGCACAATCTTGCTCATTTTAGACTGCATGCATGCACAATCTTGCTCCTTTTAGACTGCATGCATGCACAATCTTGCTCACTTTAGACTGCATGCATGCACAATCTTGCTCCTTTTAGACTGCATGCATGCACAATCTAGCTCATTTTAGACTGCATGCATGCACAATCTTGCTCATTTTACACTGCATGCATGCACAATCTTGCTCCTTTTAGACTGCATGCATGCACAATCTTGCTCACTTTAGACTGCATGCATGCACAATCTTGCTCATTTTAGACTGCATGCATGCACAATCTTGCTCATTTTAGACTGCATGCATGCACAATCTTGCTCATTTTAGACTGCATGCATGCACAGTCTAGCTCGTTTTAGACTGCATGCATGCACAATCTTGCTCCTTTTAGACTGCATGCATGCACAATCTTGCTCCTTTTAGACTGCATGCATGCACAATCTTGCTCCTTTTAGACTGCATGCATGCACAATCTTGCTCACTTTAGACTGCATGCATGCACAATCTTGCTCACTTTAGACTGCATGCATGCACAATCTTGCTCACTTTAGACTGCATGCATGCACAATCTTGCTCATTTTAGACTGCATGCATGCACAATCTAGCTCATTTTAGACTGCATGCATGGACAATCTTGCTCCTTTTAGACTGCATGCATGCACAATCTTGCTCACTTTAGACTGCATGCATGCACAATCTTGCTCACTTTAGACTGCATGCATGCACAATCTTGCTCATTTTAGACTGCATGCATGCACAATCTAGCTCATTTTAGACTGCATGCATGCACAATCTTGCTCCTTTTAGACTGCATGCATGCACAATCTTGCTCATTTTAGACTGCATGCATGCACAATCTTGCTCCTTTTAGACTGCATGCATGCACAATCTTGCTCACTTTAGACTGCATATATGCACAATCTTGCTCATTTTAGACTGCATGCATGCACAATCTAGCTCCTTTTAGACTGCATGCATGCACAATCTTGCTCCTTTTAGACTGCATGTATGCACAATCTTGCTCATTTTAGACTGCATGCATGCACAATCTTGCTCATTTTAGACTGCATGCATGCACAATCTTGCTCACTTTAGACTGCATGCATGCACAATCTTGCTCATTTTAGACTGCATGCATGCACAATCTAGCTCATTTTAGACTGCATGCATGGACAATCTTGCTCCTTTTAGACTGCATGCATGCACAATCTTGCTCACTTTAGACTGCATGCATGCACAATCTTGCTCATTTTAGACTGCATGCATGCACAATCTAGCTCATTTTAGACTGCATGCATGCACAATCTTGCTCCTTTTAGACTGAATGCATGCACAATCTTGCTCATTTTAGACTGCATGCATGCACAATCTTGCTCCTTTTAGACTGCATGCATGCACAATCTTGCTCACTTTAGACTGCATGCATGCACAATCTTGCTCATTTTAGACTGCATGCATGCACAATCTTGCTCATTTTAGACTGCATGCATGCACAATCTTGCTCACTTTAGACTGCATGCATGCACAATCTAGCTCATTTTAGACTGCATGCATGCACAATCTTGCTCATTTTAGACTGCATGCATGCACAATCTTGCTCATTTTAGACTGCATGCATGCACAATTTTTGCTCATTTTAGACTGCATGCATGCACAATCTTGCTCCTTTTAGACTGCATGAATGCACAATCTTGCTCATTTTAGACTGCATGCATGCACAATCTTGCTCATTTTAGACTGCATGCATGCACAATCTTGCTCATTTTAGACTGCATGCATCCACAATCTTGCTCATTTTAGACTGCATGCATCCACAATCTTGCTCCTTTTAGACTGCATGCATGCACAATCTTGCTCATTTTAGACTGCATGCATGCACAATCTTGCTCCTTTTAGACTGCATGCATGCACAATCTTGCTCATTTTAGACTGCATGCATGCACAATCTTGCTCATTTTAGACTGCATGCATGCACAATCTTGCTCATTTTAGACTGCATGCATGCACAATCTTGCTCATTTTAGACTGCATGCATCCACAATCTTGCTCATTTTAGACTGCATGCATCCACAATCTTGCTCCTTTTAGACTGCATGCATGCACAATCTTGCTCATTTTAGACTGCATGCATGCACAATCTTGCTCCTTTTAGACTGCATGCATGCACAATCTTGCTCACTTTAGACTGCATGCATGCACAATCTTGCTCATTTTAGACTGCATGCATGCACAATCTTGCTCATTTTAGACTGCATGCACAATCTTGCTCATTTTAGACTGCATGCATGCACAATCTTGCTCATTTTAGACTGCATGCTTGCACAATCTTGCTCATTTTAGACTGCATGCACAATCTTGCTCATTTTAGACTGCATGCACAATCTGGCTCATTTTAGACTGCATGCATGCACAATCTTGCTCATTTTAGACTGCATGCACAATCTTGCTCATTTTAGACTGCATGCACAATCTGGCTCATTTTAGACTGCATGCATGCACAATCTTGCTCATTTTAGACTGCATGCACAATCTTGCTCATTTTAGACTGCATGCATCCACAATCTTGCTCCTTTTAGACTGCATGCATGCACAATCTTGCTCCTTTTAGACTGCATGCATGCACAATCTTGCTCCTTTTAGACTGCATGCATGCACAATCTTGCTCACTTTAGACTGCATGCATGCACAATCTTGCTCATTTTAGACTGCTTGCATGCACAATCTTGCTCATTTTAGACTGCATGCACAATCTTGCTCATTTTAGACTGCATGCATGCACAATCTTGCTCATTTTAGACTGCATGCATGCACAATCTTGCTCATTTTAGACTGCATGCATGCACAATCTTGCTCATTTTAGACTGAATGCATGCACAATCTTGCTCATTTTAGACTGCATGCACAATCTTGCTCCTTTTAGACTGCATGCATGCACAATCTTGCTCATTTTAGACTGCATGCATGCACAATCTTGCTCATTTTAGACTGCATGCATGCACAATCTTGCTCCTTTTAGACTGCATGCATGCACAATCTTGCTCATTTTAGACTGAATGCATGCACAATCTTGTTCATTTTAGACTGCATGCACAATCTTGCTCCTTTTAGACTGCATGCATGCACAATCTTGCTCATTTTAGACTGCATGCATGCACAATCTTGCTCATTTTAGACTGCATGCATGCACAATCTTGCTCCTTTTAGACTGAATGCATGCACAATCTTGTTCATTTTTAGACTGCATGCATGCACGGCCTGTTGTTAGCATTCTGATATTCCCATGCTTGCTTTTTTGCTAATTTTACAGACCTGGGCAAAATACGAGGGCCACATGCAGCCCGTTAACATTTTCGTTCGTTCTACATTATTATCTTTATTTGTGCAGCCCTTTAAGACCCTCATGATTCAGGGTTATAGAAGTAAACATTGATTGATTGATTGATTGATTGACACACACACCTTTTACATGAAAAGTGTATTTGTCGTCATGATGTGCAGTCTTGGTTTGAAATGAGTAAGTCTTGAACTAGACTAAGTATATCAATGGTTGAAGTCAGCACTTTTACAGGAGTTACTACTGTAATATAGTTATTACTGTGATCTAGTTATTACTGTAATCTAGTTATTACTGTAATCCAGTTATTACTGTAATCCAGTTATTACTGTAATCTAGTTATTACTGTAATCTAGTTATTACTGTGATCTAGTTATTACTGTAATATAGTTATTACTGTAATCTAGTTATTACTGTAATCTAGTTATTACTGTAATCCAGTTATTACTGTAATCCAGTTATTACTGTAATCTAGTTATTACTGTAATCTAGTTATTACTGTGATCTAGTTATTACTGTAATCTAGTTATTACTGTAATCTAGTTATTACTGTAATCTAGTTATTACTGTAATCTAGTTATTACTGTGATCTAGTTATTACTGTAATCTAGTTATTACTGTAATCCAGTTATTACTGTAATCTAGTTATTACTGTAATCTAGTTATTACTGTAATGTAGTTATTACTGTGATCTAGTTATTACTGTAATCTAGTTATTACTGTAATCTAGTTATTACTGTGATCTAGTTATTACTGTAATCTAGTTATTACTGTGATCTAGTTATTACTGTAATCTAGTTATTACTGTAATCTAGTTATTACTGTAATCCAGTTATTACTGTAATCTAGTTATTACTGTAATCTAGTTATTACTGTAATCTAGTTATTACTGTAATCCAGTTATTACTGTAATCTAGTTATTACTGTAATCTAGTTATTACTGTGATCTAGTTATTACTGTAATCTAGTTATTACTGTAATCTAGTTATTACTGTAATCTAGGTCACAGCAGCTCACACCAGGAAGACAGCAGAGTAGGCGTGGCTTGTTTTCAGCCCCAAACACATGTGTTCCTGACTAGCACACCTGAGACATGGTGTGCTAGTATTCATACTACTACATATTGCCCTCATTGTGGCCCATGACAAGAAAGTCCAGCTAAGTTTCTGTGGATTGTGCTCAACAAGATGTGTGACTCTTCTTCTTTAAGATAGCAAAGTGTCTCCTTCTTTGGCTGTGACCTTCTTCAAGTGTTGGAAAACATTTCCCTCCAGGAAGGAGAATGTTTACTAACGTATAAAGAAGTGAAATGTCATCAGCGGGAAGGAGAATGTTTACTAACGTATAAAGAAGTTAGATGTCATCAGCGGGAAGGAGAATGTTTACTAACGTATAAAGAAGTGAAATGTCATCAGCGGGAAGGAGAATGTTTACTAACGTATAAAGAAGTTAGATGTCATCAGCGGGAAGGAGAATGTTTACTAACGTATAAACAAGTTAGATGTCATCAGCGGGAAGGAGAATGTTTACTAACGTATAAACAAGTTAGATGTCATCAGCGGGAAGGAGAATGTTTACTAACGTATAAAGAAGTGAAATGTCATCAGCGGGAAGGAGAATGTTTCAAGTGCTGTTGTCCTCACCAGGAAACGGCGAGCAGCTGGCGGCCACCCTCAGATACCATCTTGGCGACGGGATGCTGGTCAGCGGCGGGGTGGGGTCTCACACCCGAGTCAAACCTCTGCAGGGTGACAGGTTGGAGTTGGGCGTGGTCAGTGGTCACACTTCATCCAGCATTGGTCCTAAATGCTGGTCCACACTCATGACCCCCCCATCCCCCCCCTTCAGAAAAACTACACGGTCTTTGTCAACCGAGTGGCGGTGGCACACGCTGACCTGATGGCCACCAACGGCGTGGTTCACGGCATGGACAGCATGGTCAAGCCACTGCGTGAGTCCAACTTTCACTTCCTGTTTGGACATCAGCCAACATGAGGTCATACAGTATGTCTGTTTGCAGCTCCCAAGGTGGACCCAGAACAAGCTGACGGGCCGGCCAGGGTGAGACCTTGAACGCAACACCCACCACCCACCACACGCCCCAAGACAAGTCCTAATCTTTTAGTCCACACCTGGACTAGTTAAGTCCATTAAGCTTTTCAAGCTGACCCGTCAGATATTCTACATCATTTTTTACATCTTGAACATCAACACTGTAGCTACCGTTATGACATTTTCTTCTAATGATCTCACCTTAGTCTTCAACTATTTACCGGTCGATCTACGTTCCCATCCTCACCTATGGTCATGAGCTGTGGGTCATGACCGAAAGGACAAGATCACGGGTACAAGCGGCCCAAATGAGTTTCCAGGTCTCTCCCTTAGAGATAGGGTGAGAAGCTCTGCCATCCGGGAGGAACTCAAAGTAAAGCCGCTGCTCCTCCACGTGGAGAGGAGCCAGATGAGGTGGTTTGGCCATCTGCTCAGGATGCCACCCGAACGCCTCCCTAAGGAGGTGTTTAGGGCACGTCCGAACGGTAGGAGGCCACGGGGAAGACCCAGGACATGTTGGGAAGACTATGTCTCCCGGCTGGCCTGGGAACGCCTCGGGATCCCCCGGGAAGAGCTGGACCAAGTGGCTGGGGAGAGAGAAGTCTGGGCATCCCTGCTTAGGCTGCTGCCCCCGCGACCCGACCTCGGGTGAGTGGAAGAAGATGGATGGATGGATGGATGGAAAGTGCAGACTTCAACCATTGATATACTTAGTCTATTTCAAGTCTTAGTCATTTCCAAACCAGACTGCACATCATGACGACCAATACACTTTTCATGTTAAAGATGTAAAACAAGAACGTCCTGCGGGCCGCATCCACAAGCTTAATGGGCTGCATGTGGCCTGTGGACCCTGTTTGGTCCAGGTCTGGACTCGCATGAACATTCCAAACTGGAAGGCAACACAGTAGCTAATTAAGCTTGGTGTGACTGCGCCACAAAAAGTAGTTCCTCTGCAAAGTGGCTGCAGCTTGGTTGTTATGCATGTACATAAAAGCCTGCTTGACACTTTGCACAGGTTTTTAAATACTTGATACATGACTCAAACACTGAGCTGCTAAATGTTTGCATGTACTAAATCACCTGATGATCTACTTAACTCGTGAGCAGAGGATCTGTTAAGTGAGCAAAATAAGGCATGCAATCCATCTTGCCTCTGTCTACATCCATCCATTTCTACCGCTTATTCCCTTTTGGGGTCGCTGGTGCCTATCTCAGCTACAATCGGGCGGAAGGCGGGGTACACCCTGGACAAGTCGCCACCTCATGGCAGGGCCAACACAGATAGACAACATTCACACACTAGGGACCATTTAGTGTTGCCAAACAACCTATCTACAGAAATATGGCAAATATTTGCTGATCGTGGAAAGGCCCACAATACTGGGAGGAAAATATCATGATTTTGCACACGCAATGTGATTTATTACATTGTTTTGTCAGCACTAGTTAGTATTTCATTTAGCATGTGCAAACATAGAAAAGCCCACAACACTGGGAGGAAAACATCATGATCAAAGCGCTTTGAGTACCTTGAAGGTAGAAAAGCGCTATACAAGTACAACCCATTTATTTAGCACATGCAGGATCCATCCATCCATCTTCAACCACTTATCTGGAATGTGGTGGTGGGGACAACAGCTCCAGCAGAGACCCCCAGACTTGCCTCTCCAGAGCAACATTAGCAACTTCCTCCTGGGGGATTCCCAAGCGTTTCCAGGCCAGAAAGGAGATGTAATCCCCCCATCCGGTCCTGGGCCTGCAGTGGGGGCCCCTCCCAGTGGGACGTGCAAGGAGGACCTACCCAGAGAGACGCTGTTGAGGTATCCGCACAAGATGCCCGCACCGCCTAAGCTGACTCCTTTCCAGGCGAAGGAGCAGCGGCTCTACTCCGAGTCTCTCTCGGGTGACTGAACTTCTCACCCTATCGCTAAGGGAGATGCCAGCCACCCTTCTGGTGAAACTCATTTCGGCCGCTTGTATCCGCCATTTTATTATTTGGACCCACATTCATGACCCACATTTCATGACCGTAGGTGAGAGTAGGAATGTACATAGCTCAGTAGACCGAGAGCTTTGCCTTCTGGCTCAGCTCTCGTTTGGTCACACCAACGCGGCAGATGGACTGCAATACTGCCCTAGCTGCTCCCATTCTCTGACTGATTTCCTTTTCCATCTTTCCTTCACTCGGCTGCGAAACCATCCAGTGAGAGTCAAAGTTCACAAACCGATGGTGCCACATCCTCTGCAAACAGCAGTGACACAACCTTATACCCCCCGAGACGCATCCCCTCTCCGCCATGGTCACAACTCTGCCTAGAAATGCTGACAATGAAAATCACAAACAGGATAGGTAACAGAGACACAACTCTCGCTTTGGTTGTACAGAGATTGGATGACCCTCTGGTCCCCCTTTTTGAATAGAAGAACCACCACCCAAGTCTGCCACTCTCTCGGCACTGTCCCAGACGTCCACGCAATGTTGTAAAGGCGTATCAACCATGACAGTCCCTCAACACCCAGAGCCTTCAGCATTTCTGGACGAATCTCGTCAACCCCCGGAACTTTGCACCTGTGGAGTTGTCCATCTACCTCAGTGACTTCACTCCGAGAGATCGATGTCAATCCCCCATCATCCTCAGGCTACGCTCCTGTCAGAGAGTGTGTCTGATATAGTTGGGTTCAGGAGTTCCTCAAAGTGCTCTTTCCAACGCCCCACGACTTCCTCACTTGAAGTCAGCAGAGTCCCATTCTTGCTGTACATAGCTTGGATGGTTCCCTGCTTCACCCTTCTGAGGTGGGGTATGGTCTTCCCAGACAGTTTTGATTCCGCCCGATAATCCGTCTCCATGGACTCCCTGAACTGCTCCCACACCCTTAGCCTCGTCCACAGCCACAGCCACTGTCCTGTCGGTACCTTGCGACTGCCTCCAGAGTCCCCCGGGATAACATACTTCAGTAGGATTGCTTCACTGACCACCGCTGTCCACCAGGGTGTTTGAGGGTTACCGCCCCTTTAGGCACCTAAGACCTCCTGGCCACAGCTCTCAGCTTTAGCAAAAGAGGCTTTGAACATTCCCCAGTCCTGTTCAATGTCTCCCACCTCCACAGGGATGGCAGAAAAGTCCCGTCGGAGGTGGGAGTTGAAGTCACTCCGAACAAAGGACTCTCCAAACATTCCCAGTTCACCAACACTACACGCTTGGGTTTGCCAGGTCTGTCCAGAGGTTTCCCCTTCCATCTGACCCAACCCGCCACCAGATGGTGATCAGTTGACAGTTCAGCCCCTCTCCTCACCTGAGTGTCCAAAACATACGGCCTCAGATCAGCTGATACGATTACAAAATAGATCATTGATCTTTGGCCTAGGGTGCTCTGGTACTAGGTACACCTATGAGCATCCTTATGCTTGAACGTGGTGTTTGTTATCACAAGTCCATGAGTAGCACAGAAGTCCAATAACAATCCACCACTCAGGTTCAGATCAGGGAGACCGTTCTTCCCAATCACGCCAGTCCAAGTATCACTGTCAATGCCCACATGCGAAGCCCCCCAGGAAAACTATAGAATATCCTACCAGCACCCCATACAGGACCCCACGCAAGGTATCCAAGAAAGCCAAATACTCTGAACTCTTTTTTGGTGCGTACACACAAACAACAGTCAGAATTTCCCCCCCACCAACCCTAAGGCGAAGGGATGTGACCTTCCTGTCTTCCGGGGTAAACTCCAACGTACAGGCACTCAGCCGGGGACTCGTGGATATCTCCACAACCGCCTGGGCCCTCACACCCTGAGCAACTCTAGAAGTGAACAAGATCCAGCCCTTGTCCAGGACTGGGGTTTCAGAGCACCTGCGATGCATAGAGGTAAGCCCTACCAGATCCAACCGGTAGCGCACCAGCTCAGGCTCCTTCTCCACCAGGGTCAAGATGTTCCACGTCCCAAAACTCAGCCTCTGCTGCCCCGAATTGGTCCGTCTGGAGCCTCCACTTTCACTGCCGTCCAATTGGCAGCGCACCTGACCCCACTGGTTCCGACTGTGGGTGTTAGGCCCACGTGGCGGAGAAAATTGTGTGTCCAAGTAGCTTCTTCGGGCTGAGCCCGGCCGGGATCCGTGGCTAGCCCGTCGACCAGATGCTCGCTGAGCTGACAAGCTCGGCCCTCCTCCGGGCCAGGTAACACAACTTCTGCTAGTTTGGTCCATGGGGGGTATCATAGTTTAGTAGTTTGAAAGCAATGCAAAAAGGGAGGTATTTAGAAATGTGTCTAGCGCACCATTCGCGGTAATAAAAATAAATTGTAGCTGCACTGAAAGTGTGCTTCTAAAATGTCCACAAAAAGTGGTAAATGTCTCCTGCATGTTTAGAAACAATACAACTCCACAGCATGATTACATGCATGTGCAGTAAATGAGTGTTTCCATGGCGAAGCCCACACAAAAGCTTCATTTAAGTAAGGCGCTCCGAGTTGTACCTGGTCTTAGTAAATCACAGGCTAACTAATAGTACAGACCATGTTTGGATCTGAGTAGACCGGTGACTATTTAACTCCATGTTTTGTCTTCTGTGCAGCAATCGGACGTGGGAAGCTTCAGGAACGGTGAGTTGTCCCCTGATTGTTGTTCCTGACCTCACTCCTGACAGTTCTTCTCTACGCAGACGCCCTTTTCCTCAAGGTCGTGCAGAGTGGCTCCAGCAGGACCATGAGCAGCAGGCCAGATGTTTGACTTTTCCTCAAGTGGCTCCAGCAGCAGGCCAGATGTTTAACTGTTGCTTGGCGTCAACGCTCATGTCCTGCTTTACTTTTCCTGCAATCGCCTGCTTGCTTTCTTGGCAGACAATTTGCCAGTGAGCACAGACACCTGCTGAAAGAATCAAACCTGAGTTATGAAGGCCAACTAAAGCGCTTGAGGACTTAAACGAAGAAGAAGGTTGAATATAAGCACATTCTTTACTTGTAGCAATGTTGCTAACTACTCACCAACATGCTGCAGCATCCGCTTTGCTACTTCTCTTATTTTGTCAACTCCAAGAGAAACCTTTCTTGTGTTGATGAAAAACAATCTGGGACATGTCAGAAAAAAACACATTTCTTGTCTTTTCTTCTTGTGGATGTCAGGTTAGCCCTCAAAATGTTTTTTTTCTGGTTGTCAAAATAAAGCCGGAGTGAATAAAAGTGAGTTTGGTGTAAATAAAAGTGAGTTTGGTGTAAATGTTAGCAAGTTATCATGCTAACAATGGCATGCCAACAGTTAGCATATACCAAGTTGTATGACTGAGGGGTACGGCAGCAAATATGGCACAAAACTTAGCATGGCATCATGCTAACGTTGGAAGGCCAGCAGTTAGCATTATGCTAACGTTAAAAGGCCAACAGTTAGCATGTGTCAATTAGCAAGTTATAATGCATTCCATTTATATTGGGAAGTCGGAATTTCCGACTTCCGAGTTGGAAGTTTCAACTGGGACGCCTCTCGAGGTTTGAATCATAGATCTATGCTAACAGATGATGTACGTCACGTACCAAGTTATGACTGTACGGCAGCAAAATTTGCTAAAAATGTTAGCATCCTATCATGCTAGTGTTTACATGCCAACAGTTATCATATGTCAAGTACCAAATTACTTGACAATTACCAAAGTACTCGCATGTCACATGGCAAGTTGTATGAATATGAGTTGTACGGTGTCAACATTTTTAAAAAATGTCCATGCTATCATGCTAACGTTAGCAGGAATTTCCACGTTACTGTTGTCTATTTTCTACTGGAACGCCCCTGAGGCCGGGTTTCCTCATTCCCATCACACCCGAGTTGTTTTTAAAGAAGACTCATCTAAATATAAACAAACACATTATTTCCGTTACAGTAACTCTGATAAGTTTTTGGGGCCCTCCATGAGATATGTATTGTTTGCATACTGTATGCTAACCATACTGTCGTGTTTGCATACTGTATGCTAACCATACTGTCGTGTTTGCATACTGTATGCTAACCATACTGTCGTGTTTGCATACTGTATGCTAACCATACTGTCGTGTTTGCATACTGTATGCTAACCATACTGTCGTGTTTGCATACTGTATGCTAACCATACTGTCGTGTTTGCATACTGTATGCTAACCATACTGTCGTGTTTGCATACTGTATGCTAACCATACTGTCGTGTTTGCATACTGTATGCTAACCATACTGTCGTGTTTGCATACTGTATGCTAACCATACTGTCGTGTCGACACCTTCTCCATCCAACCGAAAGACTGCATATTTTCCAATAAGTTCTTCATACTTTACACATTTGGCAAGTGCAAAATTAGTTTTTGTGGATGAGGCCATCTTGAATGTCACAAGTCTGCTGAGACCTCATTCCCAGCTCCGACTTCTATCTTCCCAGGTAACTTGAACGCAGCACATGGAGATATGTCAGACCTGCCTGTGTAGCGCCCATCTCAGTGGGGACGTGCCTATGTGGCAGCCATCTTAGTGGGGATTTCCCAAAGTCCTGACTTAAAGGTGTGGACAATGCTGAAGAAACAAGTCCATGTCAGAAATCCAACAAATCTAGCTGAAACATTGGAGCAGAAGCTTACCAGAAGCTTGTGGATGGCTACCAAAAGAGCCTCATTGCAGTGAAACTTGCCAAGGGACATGTAAGTAAAACGGTTATATGTCCCTTGGCAAGTTTTTTACAGCAAGGTGGTCTTGTCGTGGGCCTTAAGCCTGTCGCACCTCCACCGGTACCTGTGGTGGACTGTGCATGGCAGGGACGTCCTCTTCCCTGAGGCAGGCCTAAACCTGACCACATACCTTTCATTCAAAAAAGCGGTTATTCATCCTCTCCTTAAAAGACCTAACCTCGATCCTGACCTCATGGTAAACTACCGACCGGTGTCTCACCAACAACACTGTTTACATTTGTAGACAGTATCTACTGATGTGTGGACAACTGTAATGTACCAACATGTCCACTAGATGGAGCAACAGCACTGTTTACATTTGTAGACTGTATCAACTGATGTGTGGACACCTGTAATGTACCAACATGTCCACTAGATGGAGCAACAACACTGTTTACATTTGTAGACTGTATCTACTGATGTGTGGACAACTGTAATGTACCAACATGTCCACTAGATGGAGCAACAACACTGTTTACATTTGTAGACTGTATCTACTGATCTGTGGACAACTGTAATGTACCAACATGTCCACTAGATGGAGCAACAACACTGTTTACATTTGTAGACTGTATTTACTGATCTGTGGACAACTGTAATGTACCAACATGTCCACTAGATGGAGCAACAACACTGTTTACATTTGTAGACAGTATCTACTGATCTGTGGACAACTGTAATGTACCAACATGTCCACTAGATGGAGCAACAACACTGTTTACATTTGTAGACTGTATCTACTGATGTGTGGACACCTGTAATGTACCAACATGTCCACTAGATGGAGCAACAACACTGTTTACATTTGTAGACTGTATCTACTGATCTGTGGACAACTGTAATGTACCAACATGTCCACTAGATGGAGCAACAACACTGTTTACATTTGTAGACTGTATCTACTGATGTGTGGACAACTGTAATGTACCAACATGTCCACTAGATGGAGCAACAACACTGTTTACATTTGTAGACTGTATCTACTGATCTGTGGACAACTGTAATGTACCAACATGTCCACTAGATGGAGCAACAACACTGTTTACATTTGTAGACTGTATCTACTGATCTGTGGACAACTGTAATGTACCAACATGTCCACTAGATGGAGCAACAACACTGTTTACATTTGTAGACTGTATCTACTGATCTGTGGACAACTGTAATGTACCAACATGTCCACTAGATGGAGCAACAACACTGTTTACATTTGTAGACTGTATCTACTGATCTGTGGACAACTGTAATGTACCAACATGTCCACTAGATGGAGCAACAACACTGTTTACATTTGTAGACAGTATCTACTGATGTGTGGACAACTGTAATGTACCAACATGTCCACTAGATGGAGCAACAACACTGTTTACATTTGTAGACTGTATCTACTGATCTGTGGACAACTGTAATGTACCAACATGTCCACTAGATGGAGCAACAACACCGTTTACATTTGTAGACTGTATCTACTGATGTGTGGACAACTGTAATGTACCAACATGTCCACTAGATGGAGCAACAACACTGTTTACATTTGTAGACTGTATCTACTGATCTGTGGACAACTGTAATGTACCAACATGTCCACTAGATGGAGCAACAACCCTGTTTACATTTGTAGACAGTATCTACTGATGTGTGGACAACTGTAATGTACCAACATGTCCACTAGATGGAGCAACAACACTGTTTACATTTGTAGACTGTATCTACTGATGTGTGGACAACTGTAATGTACCAACATGTCCACTAGATGGAGCAACAACACTGTTTACATTTGTAGACTGTATCTCCAGATCTGTGGACAACTGTAATGTACCAACATGTCCACTAGATGGAGCAACAACACTGTTTACATTTGTAGACTGTATCTACTGATGTGTTTCAACTGTAATGTACCAACATGTCCACTAGATGGAGCAACAACACTGTTTACATTTGTAGACTGTATCTACTGATCTGTGAACAACTGTAATGTACCAACATGTCCACTAGATGGAGCAACAACACTGTTTACATTTGTAGACTGTATCTCCAGATCTGTGGACAACTGTAATGTACCAACATGTCCACTAGATGGAGCAACAACACTGTTTACATTTGTAGACTGTATCTCCAGATCTGTGGACAACTGTAATGTACCAACATGTCCACTAGATGGAGCAACAACACTGTTTACATTTGTAGACTGTATCTACTGATCTGTGGACAACTGTAATGTACCAACATGTCCACTAGATGGAGCAACAACACTGTTTACATTTGTAGACTGTATCTACTGATCTGTGGACAACTGTAATGTACCAACATGTCCACTAGATGGAGCACCAGCACTGTTTACATTTGTAGACTGTATCTACTGATCTGTGGACACCTGTAATGTACCAACATGTCCACTAGATGGAGCAACAACACTGTTTACATTTGTAGACAGTATCTCCAGATCTGTGGACAACTGTAATGTACCAACATGTCCACTAGATGGAGCAACAACACAGTTTACATTTGTAGACTGTATCAACTGATCTTTTTCAACTGTAATGTACCAACATGTCCACTAGATGGAGCAACAACACTGTTTACATTTGTAGACTGTATCTACTGATGTGTGGACAACTGTAATGTACCAACATGTCCACTAGATGGAGCAACAACACCGTTTACATTTGTAGACTGTATCTACTGATGTGTGGACAACTGTAATGTACCAACATGTCCACTAGATGGAGCAACAACACTGTTTACATTTGTAGACTGTATCTACTGATCTGTGGACAACTGTAATGTACCAACATGTCCACTAGATGGAGCAACAACCCTGTTTACATTTGTAGACAGTATCTACTGATGTGTGGACAACTGTAATGTACCAACATGTCCACTAGATGGAGCAACAACACTGTTTACATTTGTAGACTGTATCTACTGATGTGTGGACAACTGTAATGTACCAACATGTCCACTAGATGGAGCAACAACACTGTTTACATTTGTAGACTGTATCTCCAGATCTGTGGACAACTGTAATGTACCAACATGTCCACTAGATGGAGCAACAACACTGTTTACATTTGTAGACTGTATCTACTGATGTGTGGACAACTGTAATGTACCAACATGTCCACTAGATGGAGCAACAGCACTGTTTACATTTGTAGACTGTATCAACTGATGTGTGGACACCTGTAATGTACCAACATGTCCACTAGATGGAGCAACAACACTGTTTACATTTGTAGACTGTATCTACTGATCTGTGGACAACTGTAATGTACCAACATGTCCACTAGATGGAGCAACAACACTGTTTACATTTGTAGACTGTATCTACTGATCTGTGGACAACTGTAATGTACCAACATGTCCACTAGATGGAGCAACAACACTGTTTACATTTGTAGACTGTATCTACTGATCTGTGGACAACTGTAATGTACCAACATGTCCACTAGATGGAGCAACAACACTGTTTACATTTGTAGACTGTATCTACTGATGTGTGGACACCTGTAATGTACCAACATGTCCACTAGATGGAGCAACAACACTGTTTACATTTGTAGACTGTATCTACTGATGTGTGGACAAATGTAATGTACCAACATGTCCACTAGATGGAGCAACAACACTGTTTACATTTGTAGACTGTATCTACTGATCTGTGGACAACTGTAATGTACCAACATGTCCACTAGATGGAGCAACAACACTGTTTACATTTGTAGACTGTATCTACTGATGTGTGGACACCTGTAATGTACCAACATGTCCACTAGATGGAGCAACAACACTGTTTACATTTGTAGACTGTATCTACTGATCTGTGGACAACTGTAATGTACCAACATGTCCACTAGATGGAGCAACAACACTGTTTACATTTGTAGACTGTATCTACTGATCTGTGGACAACTGTAATGTACCAACATGTCCACTAGATGGAGCAACAACACTGTTTACATTTGTAGACTGTATCTACTGATGTGTGGACAACTGTAATGTACCAACATGTCCACTAGATGGAGCAACAACACTGTTTACATTTGTAGACAGTATCTACTGATGTGTGGACAACTGTAATGTACCAACATGTCCACTAGATGGAGCAACAACACTGTTTACATTTGTAGACTGTATCTACTGATCTGTGGACAACTGTAATGTACCAACATGTCCACTAGATGGAGCAACAACACCGTTTACATTTGTAGACTGTATCTACTGATGTGTGGACAACTGTAATGTACCAACATGTCCACTAGATGGAGCAACAACACTGTTTACATTTGTAGACTGTATCTACTGATCTGTGGACAACTGTAATGTACCAACATGTCCACTAGATGGAGCAACAACCCTGTTTACATTTGTAGACAGTATCTACTGATGTGTGGACAACTGTAATGTACCAACATGTCCACTAGATGGAGCAACAACACTGTTTACATTTGTAGACTGTATCTACTGATGTGTGGACAACTGTAATGTACCAACATGTCCACTAGATGGAGCAACAACACTGTTTACATTTGTAGACTGTATCTCCAGATCTGTGGACAACTGTAATGTACCAACATGTCCACTAGATGGAGCAACAACACTGTTTACATTTGTAGACTGTATCTACTGATGTGTTTCAACTGTAATGTACCAACATGTCCACTAGATGGAGCAACAACACTGTTTACATTTGTAGACTGTATCTACTGATCTGTGGACAACTGTAATGTACCAACATGTCCACTAGATGGAGCAACAACACTGTTTACATTTGTAGACTGTATCTCCAGATCTGTGGACAACTGTAATGTACCAACATGTCCACTAGATGGAGCAACAACACTGTTTACATTTGTAGACTGTATCTCCAGATCTGTGGACAACTGTAATGTACCAACATGTCCACTAGATGGAGCAACAACACTGTTTACATTTGTAGACTGTATCTACTGATCTGTGGACAACTGTAATGTACCAACATGTCCACTAGATGGAGCAACAACACTGTTTACATTTGTAGACTGTATCTACTGATCTGTGGACAACTGTAATGTACCAACATGTCCACTAGATGGAGCACCAGCACTGTTTACATTTGTAGACTGTATCTACTGATCTGTGGACACCTGTAATGTACCAACATGTCCACTAGATGGAGCAACAACACTGTTTACATTTGTAGACAGTATCTCCAGATCTGTGGACAACTGTAATGTACCAACATGTCCACTAGATGGAGCAACAACACAGTTTACATTTGTAGACTGTATCAACTGATCTTTTTCAACTGTAATGTACCAACATGTCCACTAGATGGAGCAACAACACTGTTTACATTTGTAGACTGTATCTACTGATGTGTGGACAACTGTAATGTACCAACATGTCCACTAGATGGAGCAACAACACCGTTTACATTTGTAGACTGTATCTACTGATGTGTGGACAACTGTAATGTGCCAACATGTCCACTAGATGGAGCAACAACACTGTTTACATTTGTAGACTGTATCTACTGATCTGTGGACAACTGTAATGTACCAACATGTCCACTAGATGGAGCAACAACCCTGTTTACATTTGTAGACAGTATCTACTGATGTGTGGACAACTGTAATGTACCAACATGTCCACTAGATGGAGCAACAACACTGTTTACATTTGTAGACTGTATCTACTGATGTGTGGACAACTGTAATGTACCAACATGTCCACTAGATGGAGCAACAACACTGTTTACATTTGTAGACTGTATCTCCAGATCTGTGGACAACTGTAATGTACCAACATGTCCACTAGATGGAGCAACAACACTGTTTACATTTGTAGACTGTATCTACTGATGTGTTTCAACTGTAATGTACCAACATGTCCACTAGATGGAGCAACAACACTGTTTACATTTGTAGACTGTATCTACTGATCTGTGGACAACTGTAATGTACCAACATGTCCACTAGATGGAGCAACAACACTGTTTACATTTGTAGACTGTATCTCCAGATCTGTGGACAACTGTAATGTACCAACATGTCCACTAGATGGAGCAACAACACTGTTTACATTTGTAGACTGTATCTCCAGATCTGTGGACAACTGTAATGTACCAACATGTCCACTAGATGGAGCAACAACACTGTTTACATTTGTAGACTGTATCTACTGATCTGTGGACAACTGTAATGTACCAACATGTCCACTAGATGGAGCAACAACACTGTTTACATTTGTAGACTGTATCTACTGATCTGTGGACAACTGTAATGTACCAACATGTCCACTAGATGGAGCACCAGCACTGTTTACATTTGTAGACTGTATCTACTGATCTGTGGACACCTGTAATGTACCAACATGTCCACTAGATGGAGCAACAACACTGTTTACATTTGTAGACAGTATCTCCAGATCTGTGGACAACTGTAATGTACCAACATGTCCACTAGATGGAGCAACAACACAGTTTACATTTGTAGACTGTATCAACTGATCTTTTTCAACTGTAATGTACCAACATGTCCACTAGATGGAGCAACAACACTGTTTACATTTGTAGACAGTATCTCCAGATCTGTGGACAACTGTAATGTACCAACATGTCCACTAGATGGAGCAACAGCACTGTTTACATTTGTAGACTGTATCTACTGATGTGTGGACAACTGTAATGTACCAACATGTCCACTAGATGGAGCAACAACACTGTTTACATTTGTAGACTGTATCTACTGATCTGTGGACAACTGTAATGTACCAACATGTCCACTAGATGGAGCACCAGCACTGTTTACATTTGTAGACTGTATCTACTGATCTGTGGACAACTGTAATGTACCAACATGTCCACTAGATGGAGCAACAACACTGTTTACATTTGTAGACTGTATCTCCAGATCTGTGGACAACTGTAATGTACCAACATGTCCACTAGATGGAGCAACAACACTGTTTACATTTGTAGACTGTATCTCCAGATCTGTGGACAACTGTAATGTACCAACATGTCCACTAGATGGAGCAACAACACTGTTTACATTTGTAGACTGTATCTACTGATCTGTGGACAACTGTAATGTACCAACATGTCCACTAGATGGAGCACCAGCACTGTTTACATTTGTAGACTGTATCTACTGATGTGTTTCAACTGTAATGTACCAACATGTCCACTAGATGGAGCAACAACACTGTTTACATTTGTAGACTGTATCTACTGATCTGTGGACAACTGTAATGTACCAACATGTCCACTAGATGGAGCACCAGCACTGTTTACATTTGTAGACTGTATCTACTGATCTGTGGACACCTGTAATGTACCAACATGTCCACTAGATGGAGCAACAACACTGTTTACATTTGTAGACAGTATCTCCAGATCTGTGGACAACTGTAATGTACCAACATGTCCACTCAATGGAGCAACAACACAGTTTACATTTGTAGACTGTATCAACTGATCTTTTTCAACTGTAATGTACCAACATGTCCACTAGATGGAGCAACAACACTGTTTACATTTGTAGACAGTATCTCCAGATCTGTGGACAACTGTAATGTACCAACATGTCCACTAGATGGAGCAACAGCACTGTTTACATTTGTAGACTGTATCTACTGATGTGTGGACAACTGTAATGTACCAACATGTCCACTAGATGGAGCAACAACACTGTTTACATTTGTAGACTGTATCTACTGATCTGTGGACAACTGTAATGTACCAACATGTCCACTAGATGGAGCACCAGCACTGTTTACATTTGTAGACAGTATCTCCAGATCTGTGGACAACTGTAATGTACCAACATGTCCACTAGATGGAGCAACAACACTGTTTACATTTGTAGACTGTATCTACCTATCTGTGGACAACTGTAATGTACCAACATGTCCACTAGATGGAGCAACAACACTGTTTACATTTGTAGACTGTATCAACTGATCTTTTTCAACTGTAATGTACCAACATGTCCACTAGATGGAGCACCAGCACTGTTTACATTTGTAGACTGTATCTACTGATGTGTGGACAACTGTAATGTACCAACATGTCCACTAGATGGAGCAACAACACTGTTTACATTTGTAGACTGTATCTACTGATGTGTTTCAACTGTAATGTACCAACATGTCCACTAGATGGAGCAACAGCACTATTTACATTTGTAGACTGTATCTACTGATGTGTTTCAACTGTAATGTACCAACATGTCCACTAGATGGAGCAACAACACTGTTTACATTTGTAGACTGTATCTACTGATGTGTGGACAACTGTAATGTACCAACATGTCCACTAGATGGAGCAACAACACTGTTTACATTTGTAGACTGTATCAACTGATCTTTTTCAACTGTAATGTACCAACATGTCCACTAGATGGAGCAACAGCACTATTTACATTTGTAGACTGTATCTACTGATCTGTGGACAACTGTAATCAATCAATCAATCAATATTTATTTATATAGCCCTAAATCACAAATGTCTCAAAGGACTGCACAAATCATTACGACTACAACATCCTCGGAAGAACCCACAAAAGGGCAAGGAAAACTCACACCCAGTGGGCAGAGAGAATTCACATCCAGTGGGACGCCAGTGACAATGCTGACTATGAGAAACCTTGGAGAGGACCTCAGATGTGGGCAACCCCCCCCCCCCCTCTAGGGGACCGAAAGCAATGGATGTGGAGCGGGTCTAACATGATACTGTGAAAGTTCAATCCATAGTGGCTCCAACACAGCCGCGAGAGTTCAGTTCAAGCGGATCCAAGACAGCAGCGAGAGTCCCGTGCACAGGAGACCATCTCAAGCGGAGGCGGATCAGCAGCGTAGAGATGTCCCCAACCGATACAGGCGAGGGGTCCATCCAGGGTCCCGACGAGCGGTCCATCCTGGGTCTCGACTCTGGACAGCCAGTACTTCATCCATGGTCATCGGACCGGACCCCCTCCACAAGGGAGGGGGGGACATAGGAGAAAGAAAAGAAGCGGCAGATCAACTGGTCTAAATAGGAGGTCTATTTAAAGGCTAGAGTATACAGATGAGTTTTAAGGTGAGACTTAAATGCTTCTACTGAGGTAGCATCTCCAACTGTTACCGGGAGGGCATTCCAGAGTACTGGAGCCCGAACGGAAAACGCTCTATAGCCCGCAGACTTTTTTTGGGCTCTAGGAATCACTAATAAGCCGGAGTCTTTTGAACGCAGATTTCTTGCCGGGACATATGGTACAATACAATCGGCAAGATAGGATGGAGCTAGACCGTGTAGTATTTTATACGTAAGTAGTAAAACCTTAAAGTCACATCTTAAGTGCACAGGAAGCCAGTGCAGGTGAGCCAGTATAGGTATATATGTATGTATATATGCATATAAAGGTATATACAGTATAGGTATATATGTATGTATATATGTATATAAAGGTATATACAGTATAGGTATATATGTATGTATATATGTATATAAAGGTATATACAGTATAGGTATATATGTATGTATATATGTATATAAAGGTATATACAGTATAGGTATATATGTATGTATATATGCATATAAAGGTATATACAGTATAGGTATATATGTATGTATATATGTATATAAAGGTATATACAGTATAGGTATATATGTATGTATATATGTATATAAAGGTATATACAGTATAGGTATATATGTATGTATATATGTATATAAAGGTATATACAGTATAGGTATATATGTATGTATATATGTATATAAAGGTATATACAGTATAGGTATATATGTATGTATATATGTATATAAAGGTATATACAGTATAGGTATATATGTATGTATATATGTATATAAAGGTATATACAGTACAGGCGTAATGTGATCAAACTTTCTTGTTCTTGTCAAAAGTCTAGCAGCCGCATTTTATACCAACTGTAATCTTTTAATGCTAGACATGGGGAGACCCCAAAATAATACGTTACAGTAATCGAGACGAGACGTAACAAACGCATGGATAATGATCTCAGCGTCTTTAGTGGACAAAATGGAGCGACATTTAGCGATATTACGGAGATGAAAGAAGGCCGTTTTAGTAACGCTTTTAATGTGTGCCTCAAAGGAGAGAGTTGGGTCGAAGATAATACCCAGATTCTTTACCGAGTCGCCTTGTTTAATTGTTTGGTTGTCAAATGTTAGAGTTGTATTATTAAATAGAGTTCGGTGTCTAGCAGGACCGATAATCAGCATTTCCGTTTTTTTGGCGTTGAGTTGCAAAAAGTTAGCGGACATCCATTGTTTAATTTCATTAAGACACGCCTCCAGCTGACTACAATCCGGCGTGTTGGTCAGCTTTAGGGGCATGTAGAGTTGGGTGTCATCAGCATAACAGTGAAAGCTAACACCGTATTTGCGTATGATGTCACCTAGCGGCAGCATGTAGATGCTGAAGAGTGCAGGGCCAAGGACCGAACCCTGGGGAACTCCACACGTTACCTTAACGTAGTCCGAGGTCACACTGTTATGGGAGACACACTGCATCCTATCAGTAAGATAAGAGTTAAACCAAGACAGGGCTGAGTCTGACATACCAATTCGTGTTTTGATACGCTCTAATAAAATATTATGATCGACGGCATCGAAAGCAGCGCTAAGATGGAGGAGCAGCAACATAGATGACGCATCAGAATCCATCGTTAGCAATAGATCATTAGTCAATTTTGCGAGGGCTGTCTCGGTCGAGTGATTTGCCCTGAAACCGGATTGAAAGGTTTCACATAGATTGTTAGACGCTAAGTGTTTTATTCCATTTACACGTTGTAACAATTCTTCTAATGTTATTTCATCAAAACGAGAGAAACTATTTCTGATATTTGCAGTATCCGCCGTATATACAATCGTGTCAGTGTTAATAGAACCCCGTTGTAGTTGGGACGCATTGTCTTTAATCTCCTTTCTAATAAGTTCAATTTTCTTATTAAAGAACTTCATAAAGTCATCTGCCGAATGGGTGGAGCTACTGGAAGGAGTCCCTTGTTGGGTTAGCGATGCTACTGTACTAAACAAAAATTTTGGATCGTTTTTATTAATGCGGATGAGATTTGAGTAATATTTAGCTTTAGCTAAGGTAAGCATGCGTTTATAAGTTATTAAACTATCACTCCATGCTTGATGGTGCACCTCAAGTTTAGTCGTGCGCCATTTGCGTTCCAGCTTTCTACATAATAATTTCTGAGCTCTAGTTTCTTCTGTAAACCACGGAGTACGCCTTTTTGGAGCCTTTTTTAACTTTAGCGGTGCTATGTTATCAATGGTTTCGCGCAGGGCGTGGTTAAAGTTGTTAGTGAGGTTATCAATAGAGCCCACATACTTTGGGAATGGTGCCATTACCGAGGGCAGTAGGTCAGCAAGAGTTGTCGTGGCAGCATTAATGTTGCGGCTGCTATAGCAGTTATTATTATTATTAGCTTGCCGAACATGAGTCTGAACTTCGAATTTTATAAGGTAATGATCGGACATTACTTTAGTATACGGGAGTATCATAACTTTGGAAACGGTGATACCTCTGACAAGCACTAGGTCTATCGTATTACCGCTGTGATGCGTCGGTTCATTTATTATTTGTGTAAGTCCACAGCTATCAATTATAGTCTGGAGCGCCACGCACGGTGGGTCCGATGGGGTATTCATATGGATATTAAAGTCCCCCATTATAATTAAAATTTCGGCGTGCGTCACTAGATCAGCAACAAACTCTGAGAATTCACTAATAAAGTTCGAATAGGGCCCTGGGGGGCGGTAGATAACGGCCAGGCACAGAGGCAGAGGTGTGGCAGACCTCATAGTAAGCACCTCAAACGATTTATATTTATTATTTAAGTTAGGACTAAAGTTAAAGTTTTCGTTGTATATTAGTGCGACACCCCCTCCCCTTTTGAGGTGACGGGCAATATGCGCATTCGTATAGTTAGGAGGGGATGCCTCATTTATCGCAAAAAAGTCGTCTGGTTTAAGCCAGGTTTCGCTAAGACCGATGACGTTAAGGTTGTTGTCTCTAATGACCTCATTGACTAACAACGTTTTGGGAGACAAAGATCTGATGTTTAGAAAGCCCATATTATAGGTAGTGGGCTGTTTTAAGGAGTTGTTGATGAAATTATCCGTAGTAGCAATATTAATAATGTTGCGTTTATTATGCGCAGTGTACTTAAAATAATTACGACCATATCTAGGAATTGATATGACGGGAATTTTCAGATTGTCTACTTGGCGCTGCGATAAACTGAACGCATCATAATTTGCCACCTCAGTAGAACGCATGTCTAACTCTGACGTAGTCATAGACACAGTAGAAAAAACATTTTGTGAGTTGTGTATTATTCTACGAAAATTGCTATGTGTACAAGGATCATCCAGCCTGGCGCTGGCTAGTTCCAGCTTAACTGACTCCATACCCAGGCTAGCAGGCTCTGTAATTGCCTGTGACCGGGCTTGCTCTAGTGCAGTTAGTCAAATGTGGCTCAATGCGAAATCTATGTTCCGAGACAAGAGGATAGCACCTTCCTGGTTAGGGTGAAGGCCGTCTCTCCTCAGCAAGCCAGGTTTGCCCCAGAAAGAGGGCTAATTATCAATAAACGTAAATCCCTGTTGTCTACAGAAGCTATCCAGCCACCTGTTAAGAGAGACTAATCTGCTATATCTCTCATCATTGCCTCTCCCAGGCAGGGGGCCAGAGACAATTACTCGATGCCTGGACATCTTTCTGGCGAGATTACAAGCCCTGGCTATGTTTCTCTTTGTAATCTCTGATTGTCTCATCCTAACATCATTGGAGCCAACGTGTATTACTATATTCGCATAACTAGTGGTGCGGTTAGCCTGCCGTACGTGTTTACTAGACCTGTTGCGAGTCAGCTCCTTAAGATTAGCTTCAATGTCAGGTGCTCTGCCCCCGGGAATACACTTAATTGTGGCTGGTTTGCTAAGCTTTATGTTTCGGGTGATGTAGTCCCCTATGACTAAAGTGTGGTGCCCGGTAGACTGGGGTGTAGGACTAGCTAAAGGGCTAAATCTATTATGCGTCTCAACCGGTACACCGTAGCTTGTAGGCCGCTTAGGGCTGCTACAAGCTGGGCTAGTTAGCTCGCTACAGCTAACGCTAGCAGATGTGTCCGCAACATCTAAAGTTACGAAATTACACTGCTCTAACTGGCGGACACGGCTCTCTAGCATAGCCAACCTATCCATGAGTAAAGTGCACGAAGCGCAGGAAGCCATACTCACAGAAACTTTCCGTCGCCGAGTGGAGTGCCAGCTGTCTTCGGGAAGTGATGGTCACGGTGGCGGGGGAGAAGCTTCCTTCAGACCGGCGCTGCCTTTCTCCGCTAGCCTCGTTAGCTTAGCAGCTAGCTAGCTGAGGGCGAAGTGGTGAGACAGAGATCGGGTGATTTGCAAGTTAAATTGAACTATTAAATATGTTCGAGAAGTTGTAAATAAAGCTGCAAAACAGTTAAAATCACACAGATAGAACGATACTTGTTTTTTTTGCAACAAGAGCAGTCAGCGAGCAGTCATTCACGTTGACCCGGAACCGGAAGTCAACGTACCAACATGTCACTAGAAGGCGCAACAACACTGTTTACATTTCTAGACTGTATCTACTGATCTGTGGACAACTGTAATGTACCAACATGTCCACTAGATGGAGCAACAACACTGTTTACATTTGTAGACTGTATCTACTGATCTGTGGACAACTGTAATGTACCAACATGTCCACTAGATGGAGCAACAACACTGTTTACATTTGTGGACTGTATCTACTGATCTGTGGACAACTGTAATGTACCAACATGTCCACTAGATGGAGCAACAACACTGTTTACATTTGTAGACTGTATCAACTGATCTTTTTCAACTGTAATGTACCAACATGTCCACTAGATGGAGCAACAGCACTGTTTACATTTGTAGACTGTATCAACTGATCTTTTTCAACTGTAATGTACCAACATGTCCACTAGATGGAGCAACAACACTGTTTACATTTGTAGACTGTATCAACTGATCTGTGTTTCAACTGTAATGTACCAACATGTCCACTAGATGGAGCAACAACACTGTTTACATTTGTAGACTGTATCTACTGATCTGTGGACAACTGTAATGTACCAACATGTCCACTAGATGGAGCAACAACACTGTTTACATTTGTAGACTGTATCTACTGATCTGTGGACAACTGTAATGTACCAACATGTCCACTAGATGGAGCAACAACACTGTTTACATTTGTAGACTGTATCTACTGATCTGTGGACAACTGTAATGTACCAACATGTCCACTAGATGGAGCAACAACACTGTTTACATTTGTAGACTGTATCAACTGATCTTTTTCAACTGTAATGTACCAACATGTCCACTAGATGGAGCAACAGCACTGTTTACATTTGTAGACTGTATCTACTGATCTGTGGACACCTGTAATGTACCAACATGTCCACTAGATGGAGCAACAACACTGTTTACATTTGTAGACAGTATCTACTGATGTGTGGACAACTGTAATGTACCAACATGTCCACTAGATGGAGCACCAACACTGTTTACATTTGTAGACTTTATCTACTGATGTGTGGACAACTGTAATGTACCAACATGTCCACTAGATGGAGCAACAACACTGTTTACATTTGTAGACTGTATCTACTGATCTGTGGACAACTGTAATGTACCAACATGTCCACTAGATGGAGCAACAACACTGTTTACATTTGTAGACCGTATCAACTGATCTTTTTCAACTGTAATGTACCAACATGTCCACTAGATGGAGCAACAGCACTGTTTACATTTGTAGACTGTATCTACTGATCTGTGGACACCTGTAATGTACCAACATGTCCACTAGATGGAGCAACAACACTGTTTACATTTGTAGACAGTATCTACTGATGTGTGGACAACTGTAATGTACCAACATGTCCACTAGATGGAGCAACAACACTGTTTACATTTGTAGACTGTATCTACTGATCTGTGGACACCTGTAATGTACCAACATGTCCACTAGATGGAGCAACAACACTGTTTACATTTGTAGACAGTATCTACTGATGTGTGGACAACTGTAATGTACCAACATGTCCACTAGATGGAGCACCAACACTGTTTACATTTGTAGACTGTATCTACTGATGTATTTCAACTGTAATGTACCAACATGTCCACTAGATGGAGCAACAACACTGTTTACATTTGTAGACATTATCAACTGATCTGTGGACAACTGTAATGTACCAACATGTCCACTAGATGGAGCAACAACACTGTTTACATTTGTAGACTGTATCAACTGATCTTTTTCAACTGTAATGTACCAACATGTCCACTAGATGGAGCAACAACACTGTTTACATTTGTAGACTGTATCTACTGATCTATGGACAACTGTAATGTACCAACATGTCCACTAGATGGAGCAACAACACTGTTTACATTTGTAGACTGTATCTACTGATTTGTGGACAACTGTAATGTACCAACATGTCCACTAGATGGAGCAACAACACTGTTTACATTTGTAGACTGTATCAACTGATCTTTTTCAACTGTAATGTACCAACATGTCCACTAGATGGAGCAACAGCACTGTTTACATTTGTAGACTGTATCTACTGATGTGTGGACAACTGTAATGTACCAACATGTCCACTAGATGGAGCAACAACACTGTTTACATTTGTAGACTGTATCTACTGATCTGTGGACAACTGTAATGTACCAACATGTCCACTAGATGGAGCAACAACACTGTTTACATTTGTAGACAGTATCTACTGATGTGTGGACAACTGTAATGTACCAACATGTCCACTAGATGGAGCACCAACACTGTTTACATTTGTAGACTGTATCTACTGATGTATTTCAACTGTAATGTACATACATGTCCACTAGATGGAGCAACAACACTGTTTACATTTGTAGACTGTATCTACTGATCTGTGGACAACTGTAATGTACCAACATGTCCACTAGATGGAGCAACAACACTGTTTACATTTGTAGACATTATCAACTGATCTGTGGACAACTGTAATGTACCAACATGTCCACTAGATGGAGCAACAACACTGTTTACATTTGTAGACTGTATCAACTGATCTTTTTCAACTGTAATGTACCAACATGTCCACTAGATGGAGCAACAACACTGTTTACATTTGTAGACTGTATCAACTGATCTTTTTCAACTGTAATGTACCAACATGTCCACTAGATGGAGCAACAACACTGTTTACATTTGTAGACTGTATCTACTGATCTGTGGACAACTGTAATGTACCAACATGTCCACTAGATGGAGCAACAACACTGTTTACATTTGTAGACTGTAACTACTGATCTGTGGACAACTGTAATGTACCAACATGTCCACTAGATGGAGCAACAACACTGTTTACATTTGTAGACTGTATCTACTGATCTATGGACAACTGTAATGTACCAACATGTCCACTAGATGGAGCAACAACACTGTTTACATTTGTAGACTGTATCTACTGATTTGTGGACAACTGTAATGTACCAACATGTCCACTAGATGGAGCAACAACACTGTTTACATTTGTAGACTGTATCAACTGATCTTTTTCAACTGTAATGTACCAACATGTCCACTAGATGGAGCAACAGCACTGTTTACATTTGTAGACTGTATCTACTGATGTGTGGACAACTGTAATGTACCAACATGTCCACTAGATGGAGCAACAACACTGTTTACATTTGTAGACTGTATCTACTGATCTGTGGACAACTGTAATGTACCAACATGTCCACTAGATGGAGCAACAACACTGTTTACATTTGTAGACAGTATCTACTGATGTGTGGACAACTGTAATGTACCAACATGTCCACTAGATGGAGCACCAACACTGTTTACATTTGTAGACTGTATCTACTGATGTATTTCAACTGTAATGTACCAACATGTCCACTAGATGGAGCAACAACACTGTTTACATTTGTAGACTGTATCTACTGATCTGTGGACAACTGTAATGTACCAACATGTCCACTAGATGGAGCAACAACACTGTTTACATTTGTAGACATTATCAACTGATCTGTGGACAACTGTAATGTACCAACATGTCCACTAGATGGAGCAACAACACTGTTTACATTTGTAGACTGTATCAACTGATCTTTTTCAACTGTAATGTACCAACATGTCCACTAGATGGAGCAACAACACTGTTTACATTTGTAGACTGTATCAACTGATCTTTTTCAACTGTAATGTACCAACATGTCCACTAGATGGAGCAACAACACTGTTTACATTTGTAGACTGTATCTACTGATCTGTGGACAACTGTAATGTACCAACATGTCCACTAGATGGAGCAACAACACTGTTTACATTTGTAGACTGTAACTACTGATCTGTGGACAACTGTAATGTACCAACATGTCCACTAGATGGAGCAACAACACTGTTTACATTTGTAGACTGTATCTACTGATCTGTGGACAACTGTAATGTACCAACATGTCCACTAGATGAAGCAACAGCACTGTTTACATTTGTAGACTGTATCTACTGATGTGTGGACAACTGTAATGTACCAACATGTCCACTAGATGGAGCAACAACACTGTTTACATTTGTAGACTGTATCTACTGATCTGTGGACAACTGTAATGTACCAACATGTCCACTAGATGGAGCAACAACACTGTTTACATTTGTAGACAGTATCTACTGATGTGTGGACAACTGTAATGTACCAACATGTCCACTAGATGGAGCACCAACACTGTTTACATTTGTAGACTGTATCTACTGATGTATTTCAACTGTAATGTACCAACATGTCCACTAGATGGAGCAACAACACTGTTTACATTTGTAGACTGTATCTACTGATCTGTGGACAACTGTAATGTACCAACATGTCCACTAGATGGAGCAACAACACTGTTTACATTTGTAGACATTATCAACTGATCTGTGGACAACTGTAATGTACCAACATGTCCACTAGATGGAGCAACAACACTGTTTACATTTGTAGACTGTATCTACTGATCTGTGGACAACTGTAATGTACCAACATGTCCACTAGATGGAGCAACAACACTGTTTACATTTGTAGACTGTATCAACTGATCTTTTTCAACTGTAATGTACCAACATGTCCACTAGATGGAGCAACAACACTGTTTACATTTGTAGACTGTATCAACTGATCTTTTTCAACTGTAATGTACCAACATGTCCACTAGATGGAGCAACAACACTGTTTACATTTGTAGACTGTATCTACTGATCTGTGGACAACTGTAATGTACCAACATGTCCACTAGATGGAGCAACAACACTGTTTACATTTGTAGACTGTATCTACTGATCTGTGGACAACTGTAATGTACCAACATGTCCACTAGATGGAGCAACAACACTGTTTACATTTGTAGACTGTATCTACTGATCTGTGGACAACTGTAATGTACCAACATGTCCACTAGATGGAGCAACAACACTGTTTACATTTGTAGACTGTATCTACTGATCTGTGGACAACTGTAATGTACCAACATGTCCACTAGATGGAGCAACAACACTGTTTACATTTGTAGACTGTATCAACTGATCTTTTTCAACTGTAATGTACCAACATGTCCACTAGATGGAGCAACAACACTGTTTACATTTGTAGACTGTATCTACTGATCTGTGGACAACTGTAATGTACCAACATGTCCACTAGATGGAGCAACAACACTGTTTACATTTGTAGACTGTATCTACTGATCTGTGGACAACTGTAATGTACCAACATGTCCACTAGATGGAGCAACAACACTGTTTACATTTGTAGACTGTATCAACTGATCTTTTTCAACTGTAATGTACCAACATGTCCACTAGATGGAGCAACAGCACTGTTTACATTTGTAGACTGTATCTACTGATGTGTGGACAACTGTAATGTACCAACATGTCCACTAGATGGAGCAACAACACTGTTTACATTTGTAGACTGTATTTACTGATCTGTGGACAACTGTAATGTACCAACATGTCCACTAGATGGAGCAACAACACTGTTTACATTTGTAGACAGTATCTACTGATGTGTGGACAACTGTAATGTACCAACATGTCCACTAGATGGAGCACCAACACTGTTTACATTTGTAGACTGTATCTACTGATGTATTTCAACTGTAATGTACCAACATGTCCACTAGATGCAGCAACAACACTGTTTACATTTGCAGACTGTATCTACTGATCTGTGGACAACTGTAATGTACCAACATGTCCACTAGATGGAGCAACAACACTGTTTACATTTGTAGACATTATCAACTGATCTGTGGACAACTGTAATGTACCAACATGTCCACTAGATGGAGCAACAACACTGTTTACATTTGTAGACTGTATCTACTGATCTGTGGACAACTGTAATGTACCAACATGTCCACTAGATGGAGGAACAACACTGTTTACATTTGTAGACTGTATCAACTGATCTTTTTCAACTGTAATGTACCAACATGTCCACTAGATGGAGCAACAACACTGTTTACATTTGTAGACTGTATCAACTGATCTTTTTCAACTGTAATGTACCAACATGTCCACTAGATGGAGCAACAACACTGTTTACATTTGTAGACTGTATCTACTGATCTGTGGACAACTGTAATGTACCAACATGTCCACTAGATGGAGCAACAACACTGTTTACATTTGTAGACTGTATCTACTGATCTGTGGACAACTGTAATGTACCAACATGTCCACTAGATGGAGCAACAACACTGTTTACATTTGTAGACTGTATCAACTGATCTTTTTCAACTGTAATGTACCAACATGTCCACTAGATGGAGCAACAACACTGTTTACATTTGTAGACTGTATCTACTGATCTGTGGACAACTGTAATGTACCAACATGTCCACTAGATGGAGCAACAACACTGTTTACATTTGTAGACTGTATCTACTGATCTGTGGACAACTGTAATGTACCAACATGTCCACTAGATGGAGCAACAACACTGTTTACATTTGTAGACTGTATCAACTGATCTTTTTCAACTGTAATGTACCAACTTGTCCACTAGATGGAGCAACAACACTGTTTACATTTGTAGACTGTATCTACTGATCTGTGGACAACTGTAATGTACCAACATGTCCACTAGATGGAGCAACAACACTGTTTACATTTGTAGACTGTATCTACTGATCTGTGGACAACTGTAATGTACCAACATGTCCACTAGATGGAGCAACAACACTGTTTACATTTGTAGACTGTATCTACTGATGTATTTCAACTGTAATGTACCAACATGTCCACTAGATGGAGCAACAGCACTGTTTACATTTGTAGACTGTATCTACTGATCTGTGGACACCTGTAATGTACCAACATGTCCACTAGATGGAGCACCAGCACTGTTTACATTTGTAGACTGTATCTACTGATCTGTGGACAACTGTAATGTACCAACATGTCCACTAGATGGAGCAACAACACTGTTTACATTTGTAGACTGTATCTACTGATCTGTGGACAACTGTAATGTACCAACATGTCCACTAGATGGAGCAACAACACTGTTTACATTTGTAGACTGTATCTACTGATCTGTGGACAACTGTAATGTACCAACATGTCCACTAGATGGAGCAACAACACTGTTTACATTTGTAGACTGTATCTACTGATCTGTGGACAACTGTAATGTACCAACATGTCCACTAGATGGAGCAACAACACTGTTTACATTTGTAGACTGTATCAACTGATCTGTTTCAACTGTAATGTACCAACATGTCCACTAGATGGAGCAACAACACTGTTTACATTTGTAGACTGTATCTACTGATCTGTGGACAACTGTAATGTACCAACATGTCCACTAGATGGAGCAACAACACTGTTTACATTTGTAGACTGTATCAACTGATCTGTTTCAACTGTAATGTACCAACATGTCCACTAGATGGAGTAACAACACTGTTTACATTTGTAGACTGTATCTACTGATCTGTGGACAACTGTAATGTACCAACATGTCCACTAGATGGAGCAACAACACTGTTTACATTTGTAGACTGTATCTACTGATCTGTGGACACCTGTAATGTACCAACATGTCCACTAGATGGAGCACCAGCACTGTTTACATTTGTAGACTGTATCTACTGATGTGTTTCAACTGTAATGTACCAACATGTCCACTAGATGGAGCAACAACACTGTTTACATTTGTAGACTGTATCTACTGATCTGTGGACAACTGTAATGTACCAACATGTCCACTAGATGGAGCAACAACACTGTTTACGTTTGTAGACAGTATCTACTGATCTGTGGACAACTGTAATGTACCAACATGTCCACTAGATGGAGCAACAAAACTGTTTACATTTGTAGACAGTATCTACTGATGTGTTTCAACTGTAATGTACCAACATGTCCACTAGATGGAGTAACAACACTGTTTACATCTGTAGACTCTATCTACTGATCTGTGGACAACTGTAATGTACCAACATGTCCACTAGATGGAGCAACAACACTGTTTACATTTGTAGACTGTATCTACTGATCTGTGGACAACTGTAATGTACCAACATGTCCACTAGATGGAGCAACAACACTGTTTACATTTGTAGACAGTATCTACTGATGTGTTTCAACTGTAATGTACCAACATGTCCACTAGATGGAGTAACAACACTGTTTACATTTGTAGACTGTATCTACTGATGTGTGGACAACTGTAATGTACCAACATGTCCACTAGATGGAGCAACAACACTGTTTACATTTGTAGACTGTATTTACTGATCTGTGGACAACTGTAATGTACCAACATGTCCACTAGATGGAGCAACAACACTGTTTACATTTGTAGACAGTATCTACTGATGTGTGGACAACTGTAATGTACCAACATGTCCACTAGATGGAGCACCAACACTGTTTACATTTGTAGACTGTATCTACTGATGTATTTCAACTGTAATGTACCAACATGTCCACTAGATGGAGCAACAACACTGTTTACATTTGTAGACTGTATCTACTGATCTGTGGACAACTGTAATGTACCAACATGTCCACTAGATGGAGCAACAACACTGTTTACATTTGTAGACATTATCAACTGATCTGTGGACAACTGTAATGTACCAACATGTCCACTAGATGGAGCAACAACACTGTTTACATTTGTAGACTGTATCTACTGATCTGTGGACAACTGTAATGTACCAACATGTCCACTAGATGGAGCAACAACACTGTTTACATTTGTAGACTGTATCAACTGATCTTTTTCAACTGTAATGTACCAACATGTCCACTAGATGGAGCAACAACACTGTTTACATTTGTAGACTGTATCAACTGATCTTTTTCAACTGTAATGTACCAACATGTCCACTAGATGGAGCAACAACACTGTTTACATTTGTAGACTGTATCTACTGATCTGTGGACAACTGTAATGTACCAACATGTCCACTAGATGGAGCAACAACACTGTTTACGTTTGTAGACAGTATCTACTGATCTGTGGACAACTGTAATGTACCAACATGTCCACTAGATGGAGCAACAAAACTGTTTACATTTGTAGACAGTATCTACTGATGTGTTTCAACTGTAATGTACCAACATGTCCACTAGATGGAGTAACAACACTGTTTACATTTGTAGACTCTATCTACTGATCTGTGGACAACTGTAATGTACCAACATGTCCACTAGATGGAGCAACAACACTGTTTACATTTGTAGACTGTATCTACTGATCTGTGGACAACTGTAATGTACCAACATGTCCACTAGATGGAGCAACAACACTGTTTACATTTGTAGACAGTATCTACTGATGTGTTTCAACTGTAATGTACCAACATGTCCACTAGATGGAGTAACAACACTGTTTACATTTGTAGACTGTATCTACTGATGTGTGGACAACTGTAATGTACCAACATGTCCACTAGATGGAGCAACAACACTGTTTACATTTGTAGACTGTATTTACTGATCTGTGGACAACTGTAATGTACCAACATGTCCACTAGATGGAGCAACAACACTGTTTACATTTGTAGACAGTATCTACTGATGTGTGGACAACTGTAATGTACCAACATGTCCACTAGATGGAGCACCAACACTGTTTACATTTGTAGACTGTATCTACTGATGTATTTCAACTGTAATGTACCAACATGTCCACTAGATGGAGCAACAACACTGTTTACATTTGTAGACTGTATCTACTGATCTGTGGACAACTGTAATGTACCAACATGTCCACTAGATGGAGCAACAACACTGTTTACATTTGTAGACATTATCAACTGATCTGTGGACAACTGTAATGTACCAACATGTCCACTAGATGGAGCAACAACACTGTTTACATTTGTAGACTGTATCTACTGATCTGTGGACAACTGTAATGTACCAACATGTCCACTAGATGGAGCAACAACACTGTTTACATTTGTAGACTGTATCAACTGATCTTTTTCAACTGTAATGTACCAACATGTCCACTAGATGGAGCAACAACACTGTTTACATTTGTAGACTGTATCTACTGATCTGTGGACAACTGTAATGTACCAACATGTCCACTAGATGGAGCAACAACACTGTTTACATTTGTAGACTGTATCTACTGATCTGTGGACAACTGTAATGTACCAACATGTCCACTAGATGGAGCAACAACACTGTTTACATTTGTAGACTGTATCTACTGATCTGTGGACAACTGTAATGTACCAACATGTCCACTAGATGGAGCAACAACACTGTTTACATTTGTAGACTGTATCAACTGATCTTTTTCAACTGTAATGTACCAACATGTCCATTAGATGGAGCAACAACACTGTTTACATTTGTAGACTGTATCTACTGATCTGTGGACAACTGTAATGTACCAACATGTCCACTAGATGGAGCAACAACACTGTTTACATTTGTAGACTGTATCTACTGATCTGTGGACAACTGTAATGTACCAACATGTCCACTAGATGGAGCAACAACACTGTTTACATTTGTAGACTGTATCAACTGATCTTTTTCAACTGTAATGTACCAACATGTCCACTAGATGGAGCAACAACACTGTTTACATTTGTAGACTGTATCTACTGATCTGTGGACAACTGTAATGTACCAACATGTCCACTAGATGGAGCAACAACACTGTTTACATTTGTAGACTGTATCTACTGATCTGTGGACAACTGTAATGTACCAACATGTCCACTAGATGGAGCAACAACACTGTTTACATTTGTAGACTGTATCTACTGATGTATTTCAACTGTAATGTACCAACATGTCCACTAGATGGAGCAACAGCACTGTTTACATTTGTAGACTGTATCTACTGATCTGTGGACACCTGTAATGTACCAACATGTCCACTAGATGGAGCACCAGCACTGTTTACATTTGTAGACTGTATCTACTGATCTGTGGACAACTGTAATGTACCAACATGTCCACTAGATGGAGCAACAACACTGTTTACATTTGTAGACTGTATCTACTGATCTGTGGACAACTGTAATGTACCAACATGTCCACTAGATGGAGCAACAACACTGTTTACCTTTGTAGACTGTATCTACTGATCTGTGGACAACTGTAATGTACCAACATGTCCACTAGATGGAGCAACAACACTGTTTACATTTGTAGACTGTATCTACTGATCTGTGGACAACTGTAATGTACCAACATGTCCACTAGATGGAGTAACAACACTGTTTACATTTGTAGACTCTATTTACTGATGTGTTTCAACTGTAATGTACCAACATGTCCACTAGATGGAGCAACAACACTGTTTACATTTGTAGACTGTATCTACTGATCTGTGGACAACTGTAATGTACCAACATGTCCACTAGATGGAGTAACAACACTGTTTACATTTGTAGACTCTATTTACTGATGTGTTTCAACTGTAATGTACCAACATGTCCACTAGATGGAGTAACAACACTGTTTACATTTGTAGACTGTATCTACTGATCTGTGGACAACTGTAATGTACCAACATGTCCACTAGATGGAGCAACAACACTGTTTACATTTGTAGACTGTATCTACTGATCTGTGGACACCTGTAATGTACCAACATGTCCACTAGATGGAGCACCAGCACTGTTTACATTTGTAGACTGTATCTACTGATGTGTTTCAACTGTAATGTACCAACATGTCCACTAGATGGAGCAACAACACTGTTTACGTTTGTAGACAGTATCTACTGATCTGTGGACAACTGTAATGTACCAACATGTCCACTAGATGGAGCAACAAAACTGTTTACATTTGTAGACAGTATCTACTGATGTGTTTCAACTGTAATGTACCAACATGTCCACTAGATGGAGTAACAACACTGTTTACATTTGTAGACTCTATCTACTGATCTGTGGACAACTGTAATGTACCAACATGTCCACTAGATGGAGCAACAACACTGTTTACATTTGTAGACAGTATCTACTGATGTGTTTCAACTGTAATGTACCAACATGTCCACTAGATGGAGTAACAACACTGTTTACATTTGTAGACTCTATCTACTGATCTGTGGACAACTGTAATGTACCAACATGTCCACTAGATGGAGCAACAACACTGTTTACATTTGTAGACTGTATCTACTGATCTGTGGACAACTGTAATGTACCAACATGTCCACTAGATTGAGCAACAACACTGTTTACATTTTTAGAGTGTATCGACTGCTCTGTGGACAAGAAACATCTGCCCATGAGTAGAAACACACACCAACAAACACACACACAGAAGAGGATTTTGTACAAATACATTTGCCTCTCTTCCAAAAATGTTCTTACTAAAAAAGTGCACAGTGACCAAGTGCTTTTATTGTGAAAACATGAGAAACGTTTGTAACTTCCTCCATCTTTGAATGTTTGATAGGAAGAGTTCAAAGTTCATTGGGATGAGTAAACTGTTAAAGCAAATATGTTTCACGGCAACTGCTCGCCACTAACTAGCTTGGAAGCCATTAAGCGCTGATTGTCTACATTACACACACACACACACACACACACACACACACACACACACACACACACACACTAAGTGATTCAAGCTGATCAATAAATGATCGATATGTGACGGGACACTGATTGTCTGCATGAAAGTCTTGCAAAGTGATTAAAGCTGATCTTGAAGTCCAGGCTCACATTAAAGGATGACAATCAGTTGTCATGGCAACAAAAGACCATTGATTCAAATGATTTAGGAGAAACAGAAATTAGGAGCGGACGTTGACCACATCAATATTTGTCTGATCGATGGATCGGGTCATTGATTGACAGAGCGAGTGATAGGTTTGAAGGAAGCAGACAGAAACCAAAGCAGGTCCAGCATGTCAGACCGAAGGCACATTTGGTGGTCAGGGTTGGACCAGGTCCAGCATGTCAGATGTGTTGGTCAGGGTCTGCCAATGTCCACTGTGATGTTGGTGAAGAGATCCATGGTCAGTCTGGACACCAGCTGGTAGGACAAGGACTTGATGCCATCCTTGGTCATGGTGTCCCGGGTGTGGGAGATGCGGTCAAACCTTCAGGAGCACAAAGACTAATCAGTCACACCTGGACCAGCACAAAGACTAATCAGTCACACCTGGACCAACACAAAGACTAATCAGTCAGACCTGGAACGGCACAAAGACTAATCAGTCAGACCTGGACCAGCACAAAGACTAATCAGTCACACCTGGACCAGCACAAAGACTAATCAGTCAGACCTGGACCAGCACAAAGACTAATCAGTCACACCTGGACCAGCACAAAGACTAATCAGTCAGACCTGGACCAGCACAAAGACTAATCAGTCACACCTGGACCAGCACAAAGACTAATCAGTCAGACCTGGACCAGCACAAAGACTACTCAGTCACACCTGGACCAGCACAAAGACTAATCAGTCACACCTGGACCAGCACAAAGACTAATCAGTCAGACCTGGACCAGCACAAAGACTACTCAGTCACACCTGGACCAGCACAAAGACTACTTAGTCAGACCTGGACCAGCATAAAGACTAATCAGTCACACCTGGACCGGCACAAAGACTACTTAGTCACACCTGGACCAGCACAAAGACTACTCAGTCACACCTGGACCAGCACAAAGACTACTTAGTCAGACCTGGACCAGCACAAAGACTACTCAGTCACACCTGGACCAGCACAAAGACTACTCAGTCACACCTGGACCAGCACAAAGACTACTTAGTCAGACCTGGACCAGCACAAAGACTAATCAGTCACACCTGGACCAGCACAAAGACTAATCAGTCACACCTGGAACGGCACAAAGACTACTCAGTCACACCTGGACCAGCACAAAGACTAATCAGTCACACCTGGACCAGCACAAAGACTACTTAGTCAGACCTGGACCAGCATAAAGACTAATCAGTCACACCTGGACCAGCACAAAGACTAATCAGTCACACCTGGAACGGCACAAAGACTACTCAGTCACACCTGGACCAGCACAAAGACTAATCAGTCACACCTGGACCAGCACAAAGACTACTTAGTCAGACCTGGACCAGCACAAAGACTAATCAGTCACACCTGGAATGGCACAAAGACTACTTAGTCACACCTGGAACGGCACAAAGACTACTTAGTCACACCTGGACCGGCACAAAGACTACTTAGTCACACCTGGACCAGCACAAAGACTAATCAGTCAGACCTGGACCAGCACAAAGACTAATCAGTCACACCTGGACCAGCACAAAGACTACTTAGTCAGACCTGGACCAGCACAAAGACTAATCAGTCACACCTGAAATGGCACAAAGACTAATCAGTCACACCTGGAACGGCACAAAGACTACTTAGTCACACCTGGACCAGCACAAAGACTACTTAGTCACACCTGGACCAGCACAAAGACTAATCAGTCAGACCTGGACCAGCACAAAGACTACTCAGTCACACCTGGACCAGCACAAAGACTACTCAGTCACACCTGGACCAGCACAAAGACTAATCAGTCAGACCTGGACCAGCATAAAGACTACTTATTGAGACTTGGTACCTCTGAGGGTTGGGCTCGTTCTTCCTGTCTCGGTCGTGTCGGATCATGCGACACCTGCCCACCTCACCTGTGGGTCTGGAGATGGACATTCCTTTGGACGCCAGTCTGACAAACAAAAACAGGACTTTGACCTTAAACTGATACTGTTGTCAGGAGGTGATATTGATATCGCGCTGATATTACAAAAAGAACCTGATATTAGGGTTGGCATCTAAAATCTCCCAGAGAAGTGCTCTATACTGTACATCTACATGTGTATACATCATTTATACACACATACTGTACATCTACATGTGTATACATCATTTATACACACATACTGTACATCTACATGTGTACACATCATTTATACACACATACTGTACATCTACATGTGTACACATCATTTATACACACATACTGTACATCTACATGTGTATACATCATTTATACACACATACTGTACATCTACATGTGTATACATCATTTATACACACATACTGTACATCTACATGTGTACACATCATTTATACACACATACTGTACATCTACATGTGTATACATCATTTATACACACATACTGTACATCTACATGTGTACACATCATTTATACACACATACTGTACATCTACATGTGTACACATCATTTATACACACATACTGTACATCTACATGTGTACACATCATTTATACACACATACTGTACATCTACATGTGTATACATCATTTATACACACATACTGTACATCTACATGTGTACACATCATTTATACACACATACTGTACATCTACATGTGTATACATCATTTATACACACATACTGTACATCTACATGTGTATACATCATTTATACACACATACTGTACATCTACATGTGTATACATCATTTATACACACATACTGTACATCTACATGTGTATACATCATTTATACACACATACTGTACATCTACATGTGTATACATCATTTATACACACATACTGTACATCTACATGTGTATACATCATTTATACACACATATTGTACATCTACATGTGTATACATCATTTATACACACATACTGTACATCTACATGTGTATACATCATTTATACACACATACTGTACATCTACATGTGTATACATCATTTATACACACATAGTGTACATCTACATGTGTATACATCATTTATACACACATACTGTACATCTACATGTGTACACATCATTTATACACACATACTGTACATCTACATGTGTATACATCATTTATACACACATACTGTACATCTACATGTGTACACATCATTTATACACACATACTGTACATCTACATGTGTACACATCATTTATACACACATACTGTACATCTACATGTGTATACATCATTTATACACACATACTGTACATCTACATGTGTATACATCATTTATACACACATACTGTACATCTACATGTGTATACATCATTTATACACACATACTGTACATCTACATGTGTATACATCATTTATACACACATACTGTACATCTACATGTGTACACATCATTTATACACACATACTGTACATCTACATGTGTATACATCATTTATACACACATACTGTACATCTACATGTGTATACATCATTTATACACACATACTGTACATCTACATGTGTACACATCATTTATACACACATACTGTACATCTACATGTGTATACATCATTTATACACACATACTGTACATCTACATGTGTACACATCATTTATACACACATACTGTACATCTACATGTGTATACATCATTTATACACACATACTGTACATCTACATGTGTACACATCATTTATACACACATACTGTACATCTACATGTGTATACATCATTTATACACACATACTGTACATCTACATGTGTACACATCATTTATACACACATACTGTACATCTACATGTGTACACATCATTTATACACACATACTGTACATCTACATGTGTACACATCATTTATACACACATACTGTACATCTACATGTGTATACATCATTTATACACACATACTGTACATCTACATGTGTATACATCATTTATACACACATACTGTACATCTACATGTGTATACATCATTTATACACACATACTGTACATCTACATGTGTATACATCATTTATACACACATACTGTACATCTACATGTGTATACATCATTTATACACACATACTGTACATCTACATGTGTATACATCATTTATACACACATACTGTACATCTACATGTGTATACATCATTTATACACACATACTGTACATCTACATGTGTATACATCATTTATACACACATACTGTACATCTACATGTGTATACATCATTTATACACACATACTGTACATCTACATGTGTATACATCATTTATACACACATACTGTACATCTACATGTGTATACATCATTTATACACACATACTGTACATCTACATGTGTATACATCATTTATACACACATACTGTACATCTACATGTGTACACATCATTTATACACACATACTGTACATCTACATGTGTATACATCATTTATACACACATACTGTACATCTACATGTGTATACATCATTTATACACACATACTGTACATCTACATGTGTATACATCATTTATACACACATACTGTACATCTACATGTGTATACATCATTTATACACACATACTGTACATCTACATGTGTATACATCATTTATACACACATACTGTACATCTACATGTGTATACATCATTTATACACACATACTGTACATCTACATGTGTATACATCATTTATACACACATAGTGTACATCTACATGTGTATACATCATTTATACACACATACTGTACATCTACATGTGTACACATCATTTATACACACATACTGTACATCTACATGTGTATACATCATTTATACACACATACTGTACATCTACATGTGTACACATCATTTATACACACATACTGTACATCTACATGTGTATACATCATTTATACACACATACTGTACATCTACATGTGTATACATCATTTATACACACATACTGTACATCTACATGTGTATACATCATTTATACACACATACTGTACATCTACATGTGTATACATCATTTATACACACATACTGTACATCTACATGTGTATACATCATTTATACACACATACTGTACATCTACATGTGTACACATCATTTATACACACATACTGTACATCTACATGTGTATACATCATTTATACACACATACTGTACATCTACATGTGTATACATCATTTATACACACATACTGTACATCTACATGTGTACACATCATTTATACACACATACTGTACATCTACATGTGTATACATCATTTATACACACATACTGTACATCTACATGTGTATACATCATTTATACACACATACTGTACATCTACATGTGTACACATCATTTATACACACATACTGTACATCTACATGTGTATACATCATTTATACACACATACTGTACATCTACATGTGTACACATCATTTATACACACATACTGTACATCTACATGTGTATACATCATTTATACACACATACTGTACATCTACATGTGTACACATCATTTATACACACATACTGTACATCTACATGTGTATACATCATTTATACACACATACTGTACATCTACATGTGTATACATCATTTATACACACATACTGTACATCTACATGTGTATACATCATTTATACACACATACTGTACATCTACATGTGTATACATCATTTATACACACATACTGTACATCTACATGTGTATACATCATTTATACACACATACTGTACATCTACATGTGTATACATCATTTATACACACATACTGTACATCTACATGTGTATACATCATTTATACACACATACTGTACATCTACATGTGTATACATCATTTATACACACATACTGTACATCTACATGTGTATACATCATTTATACACACATACTGTACATCTACATGTGTATACATCATTTATACACACATACTGTACATCTACATGTGTATACATCATTTATACACACATACTGTACATCTACATGTGTATACATCATTTATACACACATACTGTACATCTACATGTGTATACATCATTTATACACACATACTGTACATCTACATGTGTACACATCATTTATACACACATACTGTACATCTACATGTGTATACATCATTTATACACACATACTGTACATCTACATGTGTATACATCATTTATACACACATACTGTACATCTACATGTGTATACATCATTTATACACACATACTGTGTATATGGCCCCCCAGATACAGGTTTTCTGTCAATGTGGCCCATGAGTCCAGTAATGTGCAGTAGTTAGTAGGTAGTAGTTAGTGTGTACTAGTTAGTGGGTAGTAGTTAGTGTGTACTAGTTAGTGAGTAGTAGTTAGTGGGTGGTAGTTAGTGTGTACTAGTTAGTGTGTACTAGTTAGTGGGTAGTCGTTAGTGCGTAGTAGTTAGTGTGTACTAGTTAGTGGGTTGTAGTTAGTGGGTAGTAGTTAGTGTGTACTAGTTAGTGGGTAGTAGTTAGTGTGTAGTAGTTAGTGGGTAGTAGTTAGTGGGTAGTAGTTAGTGGGTAGTAGTTAGTGGGTAGTAGTTTGTGTGTAGTAGTTAGTGCGTAGTAGTTAGTGTGTAGTAGTTAGTGGGTAGTAGTTAGTGCGTAGTAGTTAGTGGGTAGTCGTTAGTGGGTACTAACCTGTTGTAGATGTCGTCGTCCTCGCCCCCCCACCCCCAGTAGTTGTTGGGGAAGCCGTTGATGGTGAGAAACTGTTGTTTGGACATGGAGGACACGCCCCCAAAGTACTGCTTGTAGGGCAGCCTGCACACATGTACACTGTCAGCAAGTGCAGCCATCTAACTGTACTACACTGGCCTGTACTACAGGAGGAGGACAACAATGAAGACTTTCACTAGAGGAGGACGAGGGGAAGGATAGAAAAGACGTTACAGAAAGGGAATTTCCCAAGTCAACCAAGTCTTAACTTCCTCATTCTGCTTCACTTCAATCCTGCAAGTCAGTCACTTAACTCTGTCAAAATGTTTTATTACATGACTAGAAGTATAGCTAGTTAGTGGATAGTCTATTACATGACAAGAAGTATAGCTAGTTAGTGGATAGTCTATTACATGACAAGAAGTATAGCTAGTTAGTGGATAGTCTATTACATGACAAGAAGTATAACTAGTTAGTGGATAGTCTATTACATGACTAGAAGTATAGCTAGTTAGTGGATAGTCTATTACATGACAAGTAGTATAGCTAGTTAGTGGATAGTCTATTACATGACAAGTAGTATAGCTAGTTAGTGGATAGTCTATTACATGACAAGAAGTATAGCTAGTTAGTGGATTGTCTATTACATGACAAGTAGTATAGCTAGTTAGTGGATAGTCTATTACATGACTAGAAGTATAGCTAGTTAGTGGATAGTCTATTACATGACAAGTAGTATAGCTAGTTAGTGGATAGTCTATTACATGACAAGTAGTATAGCTAGTTAGTGGATAGTCTATTACATGACAAGAAGTATAGCTAGTTAGTGGATAGTCTATTACATGACAATAAGTATAACTGGTTAGTGGATAGTCTATTACATGACTAGAAGTATAGCTAGTTAGTGGATAGTCTATTACATGACAAGAAGTATATCTAGTTAGTGGATAGTCTATTACATGACAATAAGTATAACTGGTTAGTGGATAGTCTATTACATGACTAGAAGTATAGCTAGTTAGTGGATAGTCTATTACATGACAAGAAGTATATCTAGTTAGTGGATAGTCTATTACATGACAATAAGTATAGCTAGTTAGTGGATAGTCTATTACATGACAAGAAGTATAGCTAGTTAGTGGATAGTCTATTACATGACAAAAAGTATAGCTAGTTAGTGGATAGTCTATTACATGACAATAAGTATAGCTAGTTAGTGGATAGTCTATTACATGACAAGTAGTATAGCTAGTTAGTGGATAGTCTATTACATGACTAGAAGTATAGCTAGTTAGTGGATAGTCTATTACATGACAAGAAGTATAGCTAGTTAGTGGATAGTCTATTACATGACTAGAAGTATAGCTAGTTAGTGGATAGTCTATTACATGACAAGTAGTATAGCTAGTTAGTGGATAGTCTATTACATGACAAGTAGTATAGCTAGTTAGTGGATAGTCTATTACATGACAAGAAGTATAGCTAGTTAGTGGATAGTCTATTACATGAACAGAAGTATAGCTAGTTAGTGGATAGTCTATTACATGACAAGTAGTATAGCTAGTTAGTGGATAGTCTATTACATGACTAGAAGTATAGCTAGTTAGTGGATAGTCTATTACATGACAAGTAGTATAGCTAGTTAGTAGATAGTCTATTACATGACAAGTAGTATAGCTAGTTAGTGGATAGTCTATTACATGACAAGAAGTATAGCTAGTTAGTGGATAGTCTATTACATGACAATAAGTATAACTAGTTAGTGGATAGTCTATTACATGACTAGAAGTATAGCTAGTTAGTGGATAGTCTATTACATGACAAGAAGTATATCTAGTTAGTGGATAGTCTATTACATGACAAGAAGTATAGCTAGTTAGTGGATAGTCTATTACGTGACAAGAAGTATAGCTAGTTAGTGGATAGTCTATTACATGACAATAAGTATAGCTAGTTAGTGGATAGTCTATTACATGACAAGTAGTATAGCTAGTTAGTGGATAGTCTATTACATGACACGTAGTATAGCTAGTTAGTGGATAGTCTATTACATGACACGTAGTATAGCTAGTTAGTGGATGTGAGGGATGTAAAAGGCAGTGATGAGAGCCTAGCATCAGCTGCTTCCAATGCTAACACAGCATTAAATGAATGAATGAATGCATAAATAAATGGTTTAATTTGAGCCATGCAAACAAAACAAAATAATGTCATAAAATACAACAACAACAAAAAATATATATATATATATATATATTCACACCTACATTGTAAACATTACATGTGATTAATATTTTGTTGATGTCAAGATTGGCTCAAAAGGGAGTGGGAAAAAGTCAACTTATTAGGTCCCACCCCTATACATATACAATATAAATATATACAATATATAATACAATAATATATATAATATCATTCAATTCAGTGGTTGCTGCGTAGACGCTATAGAGTATCTATATATAATACATTTAAATTCACACACACTTCCATATATACACATATATATATACACACACACTACACAAATTATATATATGTATATATATGTATATATATATATATATATATATATATATATATATATATATATATATATATATATATATATATATATATATATATATACACTGCTTGTACACTGCTGCTGGAATTTTAATTTTCCTGAAGGAATCAATAAAGTACTATCTATCTATCATAAGCACATACATACACACATGAATATACCCTAAATACACACACATCCATCATATATACACACAACTATATAAATACTATATATATAATAATATATATAATATACACTTTTGTCTATACATTATTAACAGTTTCTGGTGCCTATGGGAACAAGCTTTCATTTTGACTGTGATATTAGTGGTTAATAGTGGATCTATGACTGTGGATCTGCTGCTCCTGATCAACAGGACATGAGGACCACTCTTGATATGTGTCCTATGGGTTAGCTATGTGTCCTATGGGTTAGGCTATGTGTCCTATGGGTTAGGCTATGTGTCCTATGGGTTAGCTATGTGTCCTATGGGTTAGCTATGTGTCCTATGGGTTAGGCTATGTGTCCTATGGGTTAGCTATGTGTCCTATGGGTTAGGCTATGTGTCCTATGGGTTAGCTATGTGTCCTATGGGTTAGCTATGTGTCCTATGGGTTAGGCTATGTGTCCTATGGGTTAGGCTATGTGTCCTATGGATTAGGCTATGTGTCCTATGGGTTAGGCTATGTGTCCTATGGGTTAGCTATGTGTCCTATGGGTTAGGCTATGTGTCCTATGGGTTAGGCTATGTGTCCTATGGGTTAGCTATGTGTCCTATGGGTTAGCTATGTGTCCTATGGGTTAGGCTATGTGTCCTATGGGTTAGCTATGTGTCCTATGGGTTAGGCTATGTGTCCTATGGGTTAGCTATGTGTCCTATGGGTTAGCTATGTGTCCTATGGGTTAGGCTATGTGTCCTATGGGTTAGGCTATGTGTCCTATGGATTAGGCTATGTGTCCTATGGGTTAGGCTATGTGTCCTATGGGTTAGCTATGTGTCCTATGGGTTAGGCTATGTGTCCTATGGGTTAGGCTATGTGTCCTATGGGTTAGCTATGTGTCCTATGGGTTAGCTATGTGTCCTATGGGTTAGGCTATGTGTCCTATGGGTTAGCTATGTGTCCTATGGGTTAGCTATGTGTCCTATGGGTTAGGCTATGTGTCCTATGGGTTAGCTATGTGTCCTATGGGTTAGGCTATGTGTCCTATGGGTTAGCTATGTGTCCTATGGGTTAGCTATGTGTCCTATGGGTTAGCTATGTGTCCTATGGGTTAGGCTATGTGTCCTATGGGTTAGGCTGTGTCCTATGGGTTAGGCTATGTGTCCTATGGGTTAGCTATGTGTCCTATGGGTTAGGCTATGTGTCCTATGGGTTAGGCTATGTGTCCTATGGGTTAGCTATGTGTCCTATGGGTTAGCTATGTGTCCTATGGGTTAGGCTATGTGTCCTATGGGTTAGCTATGTGTCCTATGGGTTAGGCTATGTGTCCTATGGGTTAGCTATGTGTCCTATGGGTTAGGCTATGTGTCCTATGCTGTGCATTGAAAGAGAGGAGGGGAGCCCCCTGCCAGAGGAGTTAACTACAAACATAAGATCCCCCACTCACCTGCCCTTCACTCCAGATAGTGTACTTGTTATGTCTCCTATGCAAACTAAACCTAAATAGGACTTGTCAACATTGGAAGAATACAACACTGTAGAGGATCTACACTTGGAGGAATACAACACTGTAGAGGATCTACACTTGGAGGAATACAACACTGTAGAGGATCTACACTTGGAGGAATACAACACTGTAGAGGATCTACACTTGGAGGAATACAACACTGTAGAGGATCTACACTTGGAAGAATACAACACTGTAGAGGATCTACACTTGGAGGAATACAACACTGTAGAGGATCTACACTTGGAGGAATACAACACTGTAGAGGATCTACACTTGGAGGAATACAACACTGTAGAGGATCTACACTTGGAGGAATACAACACTGTAGAGGATCTACACTTGGAGGAATACAACACTGTAAAGGATCTACACTTGGAGGAATACAACACTGTAGAGGATCTACACTTGGAGGAATACAACACTGTAGAGGATCTACACTTGGAGGAATACAACACTGTAAAGGATCTACACTTGGAGGAATACAACACTGTAAAGGATCTACACTTGGAGGAATACAACACTGTAGAGGATCTACACTTGGAAGAATACAACACTGTAGAGGATCTACACTTGGAGGAATACAACACTGTAGAGGATCTACACTTGGAGGAATACAACACTGTAGAGGATCTACACTTGGAGGAATACAACACTGTAGAGGATCTACACTTGGAGGAATACAACACTGTAGAGGATCTACACTTGGAAGAATACAACACTGTAGAGGATCTACACTTGGAGGAATACAACACTGTAGAGGATCTACACTTGGAGGAATACAACACTGTAGAGGATCTACACTTGGAGGAATACAACACTGTAGAGGATCTACACTTGGAGGAATACAACACTGTAGAGGATCTACACTTGGAGGAATACAACACTGTAGAGGATCTACACTTGGAGGAATACAACACTGTAGAGGATCTACACTTGGAGGAATACAACACTGTAGAGGATCTACACTTGGAGGAATACAACACTGTAGAGGATCTACACTTGGAGGAATACAACACTGTAGAGGATCTACACTTGGAGGAATACAACACTGTAAAGGATCTACACTTGGAAGAATACAACACTGTAGAGGATCTACACTTGGAGGAATACAACACTGTAGAGGATCTACACTTGGAGGAATACAACACTGTAGAGGATCTACACTTGGAGGAATACAACACTGTAAAGGATCTACACTTGGAGGAATACAACACTGTAAAGGATCTACACTTGGAAGAATACAACACTGTAGAGGATCTACACTTGGAGGAATACAACACTGTAGAGGATCTACACTTGGAGGAATACAACACTGTAGAGGATCTACACTTGGAGGAATACAACACTGTAGAGGATCTACACTTGGAGGAATACAACACTGTAGAGGATCTACACTTGGAGGAATACAACACTGTAGAGGATCTACACTTGGAGGAATACAACACTGTAGAGGATCTACACTTGGAGGAATACAACACTGTAGAGGATCTACACTTGGAGGAATACAACACTGTAGAGGATCTACACTTGGAGGAATACAACACTGTAAAGGATCTACACTTGGAGGAATACAACACTGTAGAGGATCTACACTTGGAGGAATACAACACTGTAGAGGATCTACACTTGGAAGAATACAACACTGTAGAGGATCTACACTTGGAGGAATACAACACTGTAGAGGATCTACACTTGGAGGAATACAACACTGTAGAGGATCTACACTTGGAGGAATACAACACTGTAGAGGATCTACACTTGGAGGAATACAACACTGTAAAGGATCTACACTTGGAAGAATACAACACTGTAGAGGATCTACACTTGGAGGAATACAACACTGTAGAGGATCTACACTTGGAGGAATACAACACTGTAGAGGATCTACACTTGGAGGAATACAACACTGTAAAGGATCTACACTTGGAGGAATACAACACTGTAAAGGATCTACACTTGGAAGAATACAACACTGTAGAGGATCTACACTTGGAGGAATACAACACTGTAGAGGATCTACACTTGGAGGAATACAACACTGTAGAGGATCTACACTTGGAGGAATACAACACTGTAGAGGATCTACACTTGGAGGAATACAACACTGTAGAGGATCTACACTTGGAGGAATACAACACTGTAGAGGATCTACACTTGGAGGAATACAACACTGTAGAGGATCTACACTTGGAGGAATACAACACTGTAGAGGATCTACACTTGGAGGAATACAACACTGTAGAGGATCTACACTTGGAGGAATACAACACTGTAAAGGATCTACACTTGGAGGAATACAACACTGTAGAGGATCTACACTTGGAGGAATACAACACTGTAGAGGATCTACACTTGGAAGAATACAACACTGTAGAGGATCTACACTTGGAGGAATACAACACTGTAGAGGATCTACACTTGGAGGAATACAACACTGTAGAGGATCTACACTTGGAGGAATACAACACTGTAGAGGATCTACACTTGGAGGAATACAACACTGTAAAGGATCTACACTTGGAAGAATACAACACTGTAGAGGATCTACACTTGGAGGAATACAACACTGTAGAGGATCTACACTTGGAGGAATACAACACTGTAGAGGATCTACACTTGGAGGAATACAACACTGTAAAGGATCTACACTTGGAGGAATACAACACTGTAAAGGATCTACACTTGGAAGAATACAACACTGTAGAGGATCTACACTTGGAGGAATACAACACTGTAGAGGATCTACACTTGGAGGAATACAACACTGTAGAGGATCTACACTTGGAGGAATACAACACTGTAAAGGATCTACACTTGGAAGAATACAACACTGTAGAGGATCTACACTTGGAGGAATACAACACTGTAGAGGATCTACACTTGGAGGAATACAACACTGTAGAGGATCTACACTTGGAGGAATACAACACTGTAGAGGATCTACACTTGGAGGAATACAACACTGTAGAGGATCTACACTTGGAGGAATACAACACTGTAGAGGATCTACACTTGGAGGAATACAACACTGTAAAGGATCTACACTTGGAGGAATACAACACTGTAAAGGATCTACACTTGGAGGAATACAACACAGAAGTAAAGTTGAAAGACAAAGAGAGAAAAATAAATATAAAGCGGACATGAAACAAACTGAACACTTAATTTGCTTTCATCAATAAACGACAAAAAATGTCAAACTTTGACAAATTGAAATGAAAAAAAACATGGACACTCAAACAAAACCTACTCAGCGGCCTAGTGGTTAGAGCAGGGGTCACCAAGGCGGGCACCAAGGCGGGCACCAACGCGGGCACCAAGGCGGGCACCAAGGCGGGCACCAAGGCGGGCACCAACGCGGGCACCAAGGCGGGCACCAAGGCGGGCACCAACGCGGGCACCAGGTAGCCCGTAAGGACCAGATGAGTCGCCCGCTGGCCTGTTCTAAAAATAGCTCAAATAGCAGCACTTACCAGTGAGCCGCCTCGATTTTTTAAATTGTATTTATTTACTAACAAGCTGGTCTCGCTTTGCTGGACATTTTTAATTCTAAGAAAGACAAAACTCAAATAGAATTGGAAAATCCAAGAAAATATTTTAAAGACTTGGTCTTCACTTGTTTAAATAAATTCATTTATTTTTTTACTTTGCTTCTTATAATTTTCAGAAAGAGAATTTTAGAGAAAAAATACAACCTTAAAAATGATTTTATGATTTTTAAACACATATACCTTTTTACCTTTTAAATTCCTTCCTCTTCTTTCCTGACAATTTAAATCAATGTTCAGGTAAATTTATTTTTTTTATTGTAAATAATAATTTAATTCTTCATTTAGCTTCTGTTTTTTCGACGAAGAATATTTGTGAAATATTTCTTCAAACTTATCATGATTAAAATTCTAAGAAATTATTCTGGCAAATCTACAAAATCTTTAGAATCAAATTTAAATCTTATTTCAAAGTCCTTTAAATTTCCTTTTTAAATTTTTGTTCTGGAAAATCTAGAAGAAATAATGATTTGTCTTTGTTAGAAATATAGCTTGGTCCAATTTGTTATATATTCTAACAAAGTGCAGGTTGGATTTCAAACTATTTAAAACATGTCATCAAAATTCTAAAATTAATCTTAATCAGGGAAAATGACTAATGATGTTCCATAAATTATTTTTTTATTTTTTCAAAAAGATTCGTATTAGCTAGTTTTTCTTTTCTTTTTTTTTGGGGTTGAATTTTGAATTTTAAAGAGTTGAAATTGAAGGTAACTATGTTTCAAAATTTAAATTTTTTTTCTGTTTTCTCCTCTTTTAAACTGTTAAATTAGGTGTTTTTTTCGTCATTTATTCTCTACAAAAAACCTTCCGTAAAAGGAAAAAAAATGTTCAACGGAATGACGGACAGAAATACCCATTTTTTTATATATGTATTAGCGGTGTGGGAAAAAATCAATTCGAATAAGAATTGAATCGTTTATGTTGTGCGACTCAGAATCGATTCACATTTTTAAAAAATGTTTTGGTTTTTTTTTATTTAAAAAAAAAATATATATATATATATATTTTTTTTTAAGCAATCCAACAAAACAATACACAGCAACACCATAACAATGCAATCTAATTCCAAAACTGAGCCAGCAACACTCAGAACTGCAATAAACAGAACAATTGAGAGGAGACAAAACAAAAGTAGTGAAACAAAAATGATTAACAGTATCAATATTATGATTTCAGCATAGCAGTGATTAAAAATCCCTCATTGACATTATCATTAGACATTTATAAAAATAATCAAAAAGAACAATAGTGTCACAGTGGCTTACACTTGCATGGCATCTCATAAGCTGGACAACACACTGTGTCCAATGTTTGCACAAAGATTAAATAAGTCATATTTTTGCTTCCTTTAATAGTTCAAACAAATTTACATTATTGCAATCAGATGATAAAACATTGTCCTTTACAATTATAAAAGCTTTTAAAAAAATTTACTACTCTGCTAGCATGTCAGCAGACTGGGGTAGATCCTGCTGAAATCTATGTATTGAATGAATACACAATCCTTTTCAATTGGAAAAATATAGTTTTTGAATCGAGAATCGAATAAATAAATAAAAAAATCGATATATTATCGAATCGTGACCCCAAGAATCGATATTGAATCGAATTGTGGGACACCAAAGATTTACAGCCCTAATATATAGATTTATTTATTAAAAGTAAATTGAGCAAATTGGCTATTTCTGGCAATTTATTTAAGTGTGTATCAAACTGGTAGCCCTTGGCATGAATCAGTAGCCAAGAAGTAGCTCTTGGTTTCAAAAAGGTTGGTGACCCCTGGGTTAGAGTGTCCACCCTGAGATGGGTAGGTTGTGAGTTCAAACCCCGGCCGGGTCATAGCAAAGACTCTAAAAATGGGAGTCATTACCTCCCTGCTTGGCACTCAGCATCAAGGCTTGGAATTGGGGGTTAAATCACTATAAATGATTCCCGGGCGTGGCACCGTTGCTGCCCACTGCTCCCCTCACCTCCCAGGGGGGTGATCCAGGGTGATGGGTCAAATGAAGAGAATAATTACGCCGCACCTAGTGTGTGTGTGACAATTATTGCTACTTTTAACTTTTTTTTAAAACATGAATCACAGGGAATGTGCACTTTTTGGGAATGTGGCCAATCATTCACAATCCTTATGTAAAACAAGAACACAAATGTTCTTCTTTTTCTATGCATTCTAAATCGTAAAATATGGCAAGTACAAGGTGGCTAACAAAGCAGCTAATAGGAGTAGCAAATGTCTCCCTAAATAGATCCAAAAAGCGGCAACAATACCACATTTACATGTCGTGACTTAAATATGTTCAAATATTGTTATTATTATAGAAGCCGTGATCACAAAGAACTAACTATCTTATATTGACACATTCAGCTGCTGCATCACCTCTGAGTTGGTAAAAGTTCATTTCAGATCATAAATCATGCCTCTCACCTGATAGTATGCTCAACATAAACACTTTGGTTTTTGATCCCATTTTTCATGAGTTGAACGCAAAGGTCTTTGACTAGACACAGAAAAGACCTTCCCCTCTCAAACATTGTGCACAAATCTGTGTTAGTGAGCATTTCTTCTTTGCCATGACAGGTGTGGCCTATCCAGATGCTGATTAAACAGCATGATTATTGCACAGGTGTTACTCTGAAATGTGCACTTTTACCACACAGCACAATGTCACAAGTTATGAGGGAGTGTGCAGTACGCATGCTGACTGCAGGAATGTCCACCTCATCTCGCCAGTAGATGTATTGAATAGTTTGCGCACTAATGAGAAGCTGAATGAGGAAGTAAGAAGAGAAAATAGCAGCACTGCTTGACTCAGCCTTGGAATGGAATGTTGTGTTCTCTAATTGTTTGGACAACAAACAATATTGTTAATATCGTTTCTTTAATTCTTTGTAATTGTGTTAATGTTTGTGTAACTGTTTTGTCACAGGAGGTTACAGAGCGACAGGATGTTCTATCAGGCTACAGTGGAATTGGGAAGGACTACTTCCTGTTTCAGTGGCCTAACTTCCTACTTGACAACCTGCAGATCAACAGGAAGTGTGTGTGTGTGTGTGTGTGTGTGTGTGTGTCAAATAGAACTTGTAGATAACTTGACAGCACATCACATCCTCACAGCACTCATTGTCATCGCTTCCGCACACACACACACACACACACACACACACACACACACACACACACATGCACACAATTTGAGACCTGAGAAAAATGCAAAGAGCAAAGCCTTTTTGGTTGAAAAAAAGAGATAAAGAAGTAAAATACAGCACTATGTCATCAGTTTCTGATTTATTATATTGTATAACAGTGCAAAATATTGCTCATTTGTAGTGGTCTTTCTTCAACTATTTGGAAAAGAAGATATAAAAATAAGTGAATGCAGATTTCTCCACATAGAAGTAATCATCAAGTTAAAGTGTCCTCTTTGGGGATTGTAATAGAGATCCATCTGGATTCATCAACTTACTTCTAAACATTTCTTCACAAAAATAGAAATCTTTAACATCAATATTTATGGAACATGTCCACAAAAAATCTAGCTGTCAACACTGAATATTGCATTGTTGTATTTCTTTTCACATTTTATGAACTTATATTCATATTTTGTTGAAGTATTATTCAATACATTTACTTATAAAAGATTATAGAATTGTTGCTATTTGAAAAAAATCTCACGTACCCCTTGGCATACCTTCAAGTACCCCCAGGTGAGAACCACTGCTCTATTCCATGCAATGTGATGTCATGTTGATGATGTCACCACAAATGAGACATTGTCCATTACATGCAATGTTATGTCATGTTGATGATGTCACCACAAATGAGACATTGTCCATTACATGCAATGTTATGTCATGTTGATGATGTCACCACAAATGAGACATTGTCCATTACATGCAATGTGATGTCATGTTGATGATGTCACCACAAATGAGACATTGTCCATTACATGCAATGTTATGTCATGTTGATGATGTCACCACAAATGAGACATTGTCCATTACATGCAATGTGATGTCATGTTGATGATGTCACCACAAATGAGACATTGTCCATTACATGCAATGTTATGTCATGTTGATGATGTCACCACAAATGAGACATTGTCCATTAGCTGCAAAGTTACTGGAAGCATGATACATGTAATCACTTCTTCACACCTCCTCATATGGAGAAATAGAAATACAAGAACACACACACTCACACACACACACACAGTTGAATAGTAGGAAAGTAGCGTCAAGTGATGAGAGAGGAGATAGAAAGAAGGAGGTGAGAAAGTGAGCGGGCGTTACTGACCTGAAGCCAAACTTGTCCATGGACACAGACAAGTGTCGAGGCTGACTGAAACACTTATAAGTGTTGCGGTCGTCCATTGGGATCAAGTCCACATCGCTGAAGACAAAACAGTCGTAGTCATAGTCCTTCAGAGCCTCCGTGTAGCCCACGTTCAACAGTTTGGCTCGGTTGAAGATCTCGTCTCCGTCCTGTTGAGCGAGCGAGCGCGCACGCACACACACACACACACACACACACGTAAAAATAGATGTCATTGTTGTTGTTTTGTTACATGCTATGTCACAACCACCTGGAAGCACAAAAGTTTAACATTGAGTCCATCACTAAAAACTTTACCAAGTGGGCGGATCAATCTGACATCACATGGACTAAGAGAAGACCTTCTGGAGTAAGGTTGTGTGGTCAGATGAAACAAAAATGGAGCTGTTAGACCACAATACCCAGCAATATGTTTGGAGGAGAAAAGGTGAGGCCTTTAATCCTAGGAACACCATTCCTACCGTCAAGCATGGTGCTGGTAGTATTATGCTCTGGGCCTGTTTTGCTGCCAGTGAAATGGCTGCTTTAAATGGGACAATGAAAAAGGAGGATTAGCTCCAAACTCTTCAGGACAAGCTATATATATATATATATATATATATATATATATATATATATATATATGTATGTATTAGGGCTGCAACAAGATATTGATTATAAAAATAGTTGGCGATTAATTTAGTAATCGATTAGTTGGATGTATGCAATGCGCATGCGTGAGGCTCTTTTTTTTCCCTCTAAACCTTTATTTATAAACTGCAACATTTACAAACAGCTGAGAAACAAAATAATCCAAATAAGTAGAAAAACAGTAGGCTACGTGTCATGAGGTGGCAGGGAGCCAGCCAATGATGTGTCATGTGCATATCACCTGACCACAGTCTCATGTTTGGAAACATTGGAAAAATGGCGGAGGGAAACAGTACGGATAGTTCAGCGGAGAAACATCTGTAGGTTATAGCTTCAATGGAGAAAAGTGTAGGACCTCAGTCGTCCAAAGTGTGGGAAAACTTGACTTTAAAGAATTCAAAGAAGACATTTCCTGCAAAAGGTGCAGCATGGACCTGGCGTGGCACGAAGTACTACCTTGCTTCAGGAGCACCTGAAGAAGAGCCAAGGATGAAGGGAAGAACTCACGGTACCTAACTTCCATAGTCCGAGTATATTGATCCCTTCTGTCCGTCTTTGTGTGTTTTTAATCTTTTGTTAATCAGGAGATTTTTTTTAAAGGCAGCACAGCAGCAACTGTTGTGTATTAACTTTCAGAGTTTTAGGAACTTTTTGGATAGTCCGACGTCTTCATTTTCTGTGTTGTTTTGAACTTATGAGGCATTTATAAGTTCAGCTTTTTTGTGAGTAACGTTTACGTTATGTCTTTGTTGCAACGCGGGGCTGATGATGTGTCTCCGGCACATTTGACTCCGTTTTGAGAGAGAAAACGCACGTTTACCAATTTGGAAATAAACGTAACAGACAGAAATATCTCAGCTTGGTTTCATAATGGTAGCCGGGCCCAATAAAGCTATATAAATCTATTTCGATTTGAGTGACGATTTAGTATAATGAAGGTGCTGGAATAGTTCATGCTATTATTCCCAGGCAGCCTAAAGTGAATCCTTTGTTATTCACAACAGAAATGTGTACTATATCTGATCCAGTTCTGATCTGGTGAGTTACATTTCTGTGTTGTTATTGGTGTATTCCCGTCGTATCAATTCCCAGATATGGTCGTAATTATACTAAATGCACTAGGCATAATAAACACAACATTATTAATATTGCTACTACGGATAATTTGATCAAATATTCCCTAAAACAGCCCACTACCTACAATACATTTTTTTTTTAAACATAAGATCATTGTCTCCTAAAACGTTGTTAGTTAATAATATCATCAGAGACAACAATCTTAACGTCATCGGTTTCAGCGAAACCTGGCTTAAACCAGACGACTTTTTTGCGCTAAATGAGGTATGTCCTCTTAACTTTACACATGCGCATATTGCCCGTCCCCTCAAAAGCGGTAAAGGGGTCGCACTAATATACAACGACAACTTTAACCTTAGTCCTAACATAAATAATAAATATAAATCGTTTGAGGTGCTTACTATGAGGTCTGCCACACCGCTGCCTCTACACCTGACTGTTATCTACCGCCCCCCAGGGCCCTATTTGGACTTTATCAATGAATTCTCAGAGTTTGTTGCTGATCTAGTGACGCACGCCGATAATATAATTATAATGGGGGACTTTAATATCCATATGAATACCCCATCGGACCCACCGTGCGTAGTGCTCCAGACTATAATTGATAGCTGTGGTCTTACACAAATAATAAATGAACCCACGCATCGCAACGGTAATACGATAGACCTAGTGCTTGTCAGGGGTATCACCGTTTCCAAAGTTACGATACTCCCGTATACTAAACTATTGTCCGATCATTACCTTATAAAATTCGAGGTTCAGACGCATGTTCGTCAAACTAATAATAATAATAACTGCTATAGCAGCCGCAACATTAATATGGCCACAACGACAACTCTTGCTGACCTACTGCCCTCGGTAATGGCACCATTCCCAAAGTATGTGGGCTCTATTGATAACCTCACTAACAACTTTAACGACGCCCTGCGCAAAATCATTGAAAGTTAAAAAAGGCTCCAAAAAAGCGGACCCCGTGGTTTACAGAAGAAACTAGAGCTCAGAAATTATTATGTAGAAAGCTGGAACGCAAATGGCGCACGACTAAACTTGAGGTGCACCATCAAGCATGGAATGATAGTTTAATAACTTATAAACGCATGCTTACCTTAGCTAAAGCTAAATATTACTCAAATCTCATCCACCGTAATAAAAACGATCCTAAATTTTAGTTTAGTACGGTAGCATCGCTAACCCAACAAGGGACCCCTTCCAGTAGCTCCACCCACTCAGTTGATGACTTTATGCAATTCTTTAATAAGAAAATTGAAGTCATTAGAAAGGAGATTAAAGACAATGCGTCCCAGCTACAACGGGGTTCTATTAACACTGACACGATTGTATATACGGCGGATACTGCCCTCCAAAATAGTTTCTCTCGTTTTGAGGAAATAACATTAGAGGAATTGTTACAACGTGTAAATGGAATAAAACAAACAACATGTTTACTTGACCCACTTCCTGGGAAACAGATCAAGGATCTCTTTGTATTATTAGGTCCATCAGTGCTAAATATTATAAACTTATCACTTTCCTCGGGCACTGTTCCCCTAGCATTCAAAAAAGCGGTTATTCATCCTCTCCTTAAAAGACCTAACCTCGATCTAGACCTCATGGTTAACTACCGACCGGTGTCTCACCTTCCCTTTATTTAAAAAATCCTCGAAAAAATTGTTGCAGAGCAGTTAAATGAACACTTAGCGTCTAACAATCTCTGTGAAACCTTTCAATCCGGTTTCAGGGCAAATCACTCGACCGAGACAGTCCTCGCAAAAATGACTAATGATCTATTGCTAACGATGGATTCTGATGCGTCATCTATGTTGCTGCTCCTCGATCTTAGCGCTGCTTTCGATACCGTCGATCATAATATTTTATTAGAACGTATCAAAACAAGAATTGGTATGTCAGACTTAGCCCTGTCTTGGTTTAACTCTTATCTTACTGATAGGATGCAGTGTGTCTCCCATAACAATGTGACCTCGGACTACGTTAAGGTAACGTGTGGAGTTCCCCAGGGTTCGGTCCTTGGCCCTGCACTCTTCAGCATCTACATGCTGCCGCTAGGTGACATCATACGCAAATACGGTGTTAGCTTTCACTGTTATGCTGATGACACCCAACTCTACATGCCCCTAAAGCTGACCAACACGCCGGATTGTAGTCAGCTGGAGGCGTGTCTTAATGAAATTAAACAATGGATGTCCGCTAACTTTTTGCAACTCAACACCAAAAAAACAGAAATGCTGATTATCGGTCCTGCTAGACACCGACCTCTATTTAATAACACAACTTTAAAAATTGACAACCAAACAATTAAACAAGGCGACTCGGTAAAGAATCTGGGTATTATCTTCGACCCAACTCTCTCCTTTGAGGCACACATTAAAAGCGTTACTAAAACGGCCTTCTTTCATCTCCGTAATATCGCTAAAATTCGCTCCATTCTGTCCACTAAAGACGCTGAGATCATTATCCATGCGTTTGTTACGTCTCGCCACGATTACTGTAACGTATTATTTTGGGGTCTCCCCATGTCTAGCATTAAAAGATTACAGTTGGTACAAAATGCGGCTGCTAGACTTTTGACAAGAACAAGAAAGTTTGATCACATTACGCCTATACTGTATATACCTTTATATACATATATACATACATATATACCTATACTGTATATACCTTTATATACATATATACATACATATATACCTATACTGTATATACCTTTATATACATATATACATACATATATACCTATACTGGCTCACCTGCACTGGCTTCCTGTGCACTTAAGATGTGACTTTAAGGTTTTACTACTTACGTATAAAATACTACACGGTCTAGCTCCATCCTATCTTGCAGATTGTATTGTACCATATGTCCCGGCAAGAAATCTGCCTTCAAAGGACTCCGGCTTATTAGTGATTCCCAAAGCCCAAAAAAAGTCTGCGGGCTATAGAGCGTTTTCTGTTCGGGCTCCAGTACTCTGGAATGCCCTCCCGGTAACAGTTCGAGATGCCACCTCAGTAGAAGCATTTAAGTCTCACCTTAAAACTCATTTGTATACTCTAGCCTTTAAATAGACTCCCTTTTTAGACCAGTTGATCTGCCGTTTCTTTTCTTTTTCTCCTATGTCCCACTCTCCCTTGTGGAGGGGGTCCGGTCCGATCCGGTGGCCATGTACTGCTCGCCTGTGTATCGGCTGGGGACATCTCTGCGCTGCTGATCAGCCTCCGCTTGGGATGTTTTCCTGCTGGCTCCGTTGTGAACGGGACTCTCGCTGCTGTGTTGGATCCATTATGGATTGAACTTTCACAGTATCATGTTAGACCCGCTCGACATCCATTGCTTTCGTCCTCTCCAAGGTTCTCATAGTCATCATTGTCACCGACGTCCCACTGGGTGTGAGTTTTCCTTGCCCTTATGTGGGCCTACCGAGGATGTCGTAGTGGTTTGTGCAGCCCTTTGAGACACTAGTGATTTAGGGCTATATAAGTAAACATTGATTGATTGATTGAGTGTATTCTGCAACTCCAAGGTACATTTTTTTCATTTAGCTGTTTTTTTAATGTGGTGGTGTATTTGACTTCTCCGTCAGAAATGATTAATGAAATAAACTGGTTATGTATTGAGTTACATGTAAATGATGCTACTATGTACGTTCATAATATTGTTTCTCTCATTTCAGTAAGAAACAACCCAGCATTAGCGACCTGGTACAAAAGAAGGTGTGCACACTACAGCAACCGGCTGCACTGACTGATACTATCCTGAATATGTTGCCAACTGACATGAGGCTACTATCAATGATGGAGGATGAAGGTTTTAGACAAATAATTCACGTCCTCAACCCTGGTTACACTCTTCCCTCGAGGAACCATTTTACCAAACTGATGGAGAGGAAATACGAGCGGAGATTCCAAACAGTGTAGACTGACATAAAAGCCACCCAGAGCAAAATAGCTCTCACTACTGATGTGTGGACAAGTGTAGCCTACCTTGGCAATACATGCCACTACATTGGAGACAAATGGAACATGAAGTCAATCTCCCTTACCACCATGCCACTAGAGGACAGACATTCAGCATCCAACATTGCAGAATGGTTAGAATAGGTAGTAGCCAGGTTTGACATTCCCCTAAGCAAAATTATTGCTTTTGTGCATGACAATGGTGCACTTTATAAAAAAAATAACATTTTTGTAACACTTGCCTTGTTTTATTTGGCAAGTCAAAGGACATGGTGCCAGTAAGCTGTTTTTTTTAATAAAGTATTGGAAAGGTTAGAAATTTAGTTTGTCTCTTTTATCCCATGATTAATCGAAGTAATAATCGACAGATTAATCGATTATCAAATTAATCGT